>NC_133327.1:319616613-319861566 GCF_042186555.1 Aquarana catesbeiana | reverse complement strand
ACTGCAACGATGGGGCACAATTCCTCCCACTGCATGCCAGAACATGTTCTGCTACCACTGACTCTAGTCTGGCCCCCCTATATTCTTAAGGACAGTAAAGTGGCCCTTTGTTTAGGAAGTCTGGATACCGCTGTTTTATAACATATGGTTTTCAATAAAAAAGACCCTGTCATAAAATAAGCTGGTGCAACCAGCAACATACTAATACCTTTTTTTACGGCCAAATTCCAGGCCATTTTGACAGGCGTAGTTAGGACTTTCTCTCCTGTTGTGCAATTTTATCATAATAACTTAGCTATGCAATTCTATGTAGCAGTCATTTGAAAATAAGGTACATGTGACAGGGTGGATTTGATTTAAATCACTAGTAAAAAGGCTTGATTTAAATCTACTCGATTTAAATCATAATTTTTAAAGAGCAACTGTCATCTCTGTCCCACAGTGGCTCCTCCTCTGACCTGCTGTTGACTCACCGACAGTCCCGTTCACTTTAATGGGACGGCTGGTAATGCGGCAGTGACACAACAAGCTGAGGGATGTGGTGGCAGCAGGTGAGTGAATGTCCGCTAACAGGCGCTGCCATGATGGATCTGAAATGACAGGGGCTGTTTAAATGTAAGGACTCGTTCTTGATGGTAGTTAGAATCTTTAATACTTGCAAACAAAAATGGTTTCCTATTTAGAATAAGCTGTCAGGTTAGTAAAACAGTGATATCACAACAAATTCAGTCATACAGTTTGTACATAGATTTACAAAAGATAAAGGAATATTCCAGAACTTTGTTTTATCTCATGGTTACTGTGCCATTGTGTGAATGCATCAATGCAGTGCATGTTATCTCAGCTTGCAGAGCTTGGATTCATTGAATGAGTTTACCAAAAATGTAAACATTGCAGAATATACAGCCTCATGCTACATAACTAAGCTCCATTTCATGCTGAATAAACTAAATGATTAATGTATCTTAAATAGAAAACTATCTTTAGATAGATTTTTTTTTTACTCCAAAAGCATTTTATTAAAATAAATTTGATAAAAATCAAAAAATCAGATTTTATTTTTTTTGAAATTTAAAAAAAAAATAATTGATTTATATCCACCCTGATTTGTGATTAGATCTCCTATTTCTGTGTCCTGTGCATATCCATTTCTGTAGGCACAATATGTTTATCTAGCATAGATCAGGGCAATTGCTTTTTTTTTTCTGTTACAGTAAGCCTCCATTCACACCTTCTGGGTTTTGTAAATACGTGCATTTTTACGCGTGTTTAAACAACGGGCTAAAAACGCTTGTCGCGTTATGTGGTTCTATTCATTGTTAACAGCACCCCAAACACAGCAAGAAAATGTGCATTTTGCCCACATAAAAAGTGCAACAAAATAAAGCAAAATGCTCAACAAAAAACACGCAAGGGTCATTGCAGCAAAAAAAGCCACTTTACTGTGTGTAGGGCAGACCACGAAAACTGAATGAAAACAAACGTTAAACTGTAGATGAGAATGCAGCCTAAGTGGATTTTTAACGCATTTAACTGAATTTCAGTCTTAGGCCTCTTGCACATGGACACCTAAAAATGGCGCTAATTCTTTTTTAATGGGCCTGTATAGACAGGCACGTAAACTTGCACTGCGTATAGTTCCGTAAAATATTTTTTACAAAAATCTGCATTACTGGACAGTATTTTACACACATGTGCAAATACATCTATATGTACGCAAAGACACACGTATGACACAATCCAAGACCATCTAAAAATATTTACACGTGTGTGCGTACATGTGAAAACGTACGTATACATGCATTTATTACACAGCCCATCCTTGTTTTTTTTACGTAGGAATTTTCAGCCAGGAATCTGATGTTCATACATCTGTGTGCAAGCAAGTGGGTTAAAACAACACAAATATTTTCCTAATGCTGTAGTGATACACATTACTCTCATAAGCTGCGCCTGCAGGAAAGCCATCATTTGAAGCAGTTGGGGACACTTTAGATTGGTGTGTTAAGCTGAAAATGTTCCTTTAGGTCACAAATAATGTCATCATGAAGATTTCCTGTGGGAAATCAAATCTTGCCTTTTACCACAAGCAGCAAGAGAAATGCGTATTGATTTTGCTTAACTTATGGACCTTGGAGGATGTAGATTGCTGTATTGTGCTGTAGATGGTAAAAAAAGTTGCTGCTTCTTAACCACTTGCACAGATGTGTTTTAATGGTATAGATACAGTATCCTAGAGAATAATTTAGTCTTAATAAAAATTGTATATGCATATTTATGTGTACAGCAACTGCCAAAAGTGTTACTACAACCTTGTCATACTGGTCTCATCAGTATTAATTTAGCACTGTAAAAAAGTGTAATACACACACACTGAAAAATAAAGCAGGCAGTAGGTCCACTCAGCGGGACTTACAACAGGAGGAGTTTTCCAATGTAGTTTAATTAAATGTCATTTATTACACTACATTTTGAAATTTCCTTCTGTTGTAAGTCCTGCTTAGTGCACCTACTGCCTGCTTCGTATTTTTTTCATACAAGTCTGTGTGGTGGTCCTCTACAACAAAGTAAAAAAATAAATAAAAATAAATATATACCCTGGCAGAATTTATGATTTCTTGGCAATTTTTCAGGGAATATGAATGATAACACAAACATACCCAAGTGACCCTGATACCCCAGTTCTTAATACCATGTATTGCCCTCTTTTAACATGAATTACAGCTTGAAGTCTTTTGTGGTATTTGTGGATGAGGCTCTTTATCTTCTCAGATGGTAAAGCTGCCCATTCCTCTTGGTTGGCAAAAAGCCTCCAGTTCCTGTAAATTCTTGGGCTGTCTTACATGAACTGAACTTTTGAGATCTCCCCAGAGTGGCTCAATGATATTGCGGTCAGGAGACTGAGATGGCCACTCCAGAACCTTCACTTTATTCTGCTGTAGCCAATGACAGGTCGACTTGGCCTTGTGTTTTGGATCATTGTCATGTTGGAATGTCAGCTTCCTGGCTGATGAATGCAAATGTTCCTCCAGTATTTTTTGATAACATACTGCATTAATCTTGACCAAATTTCCTGTACCTGTTTCACAGCAGGAATGGTGTACCTTTTCATCATAGGCCTTGTTGACTCCTCTCCAAATGAAGCATTTATGGTTGTGGCCAAAAAGCTCAATTTTGGTCTCTTCACTCCAAAAGACTGTGCCAGAAGGTTTTGAGGCTTGTCTCTTTGCTATTTGGCGTACTGCAAGCGGGATACTTTGTGGCATTTGCGTAGTCTGGCTTTCTTCTGGTGACTTGACCATGCAACCCATCTTTCTTCAAGTGCCTCCTTATTGTGCATCTTGAAACAGCCACATCATATGTTTTCAGAGAGTCCTGTATATCACCTGAAGTTATTTGTGGGTTTTTCCTTGCATCCCTAACAATTTTCCTAGCAGTTGTGGCTGAAATTTTAGTTGGTCTACCTGACTGTGGTTTGGTTTCAATAAAACCCCTCATTTTCCACTTCTTGATTTTGAGTTTGAGTTGAGTTGAGTTTGAACACTGCTGATTGGCATTCCCAATTACTTGGATGTCTTTTTATATCCCTTTCCTGTTTTATACAGTTCAACTACCTTTTTCCTGCAGATCCTTTAACAATTCTTTTGCATTCCCCCATGACTCAGAATCCAGAAACAGGATGGATGGAAGATGCAAAGGTCTGTCAGGAGTCCAGAAACTCATTGACCTTTTTATACACACACACACTAATTACAAGCAAACCGATCACAGGTGAGGATGGTTACCTTTAATTGCCATTCAAACCCCTTTGTGTCACCTTGTGTGCATGTTATCAGGCCAAAATCACCAGGGTATGTAAACTTTTGATCAGGGTCATTTGGGTAGTTTCTGTTTTCAATATGATTTTAAAAGAGTAAACACAGTTGATTGACAATAAATGGCTTCAGCCAAACACTAACCCCGAGTGAAAGAAAAGTTTTTGTGTTATTCATATTCTCTGAAAAATGGCCAAGAAATCATAAATTCTGCCAGGGTATGTAAACGTATGAGCACAACTGTATATACTGTTGGGTTCATATATATTTGGACACAGGCACAATTTTTATACTTTTGGATCCATATGCCACCAGAATAAAATTAAAACTAAACAATCCAAATTAATTTGAAGTGCAGACTTTCAGCTTTAATTCAATGGGTTGAAAATAAATATCAAGTACAAATTTTAGGAACTGCAACCATTTTTATACACAGTCCCTCCATTTTCAGGGGCTCAAATGTAATTGGACGAATGAATAAAATCTTAAATAAAATGTTCATTTTTAATATTTTGTTGAGAATCCTTTACTGGCAATGACTGCCTGAAGTCTGGAACTCATGGACATTACCAAAGACTGGGTTTCCTCCTACTCTAACTGCATCTGTCTTCAGTTCTTTGCTTGTGGGTCTTTCTGCCTTTTAGTTTTGCCTTCAGCAAGTGAAATGCATGCTCAATTGGGTTGAGATCAGGTGATTTACTTGGCCATTGCAGAACATTCCACTTCTTTTCCTTCAAAAGCTCCTGGTTTGCTTTTGCAGTGTTTTGGATCATTGTCCATCCGTACTGTGAAGTGCCGTTCAATCAACTTTGCTGCATTTGGTTGAATCTGGGCTGACAGTATATTTCTAAACACTGCAGAATTCATCCGACTGCTTCTATCCTCTGTCACATCATCAATAAACACCTGTGACCCAGTGCCACTGGAAGCCATGCATGCCCACTCCTTCACGCTACAACCTCCACCATGTTTTACACATGACGTTGTATGCTTTGAAACATGAGCTATTCCAAGTCTTCTCCACACTTTTTTCTTCCCATCATTCTGGTACAGACTAATCTTAGTTTCATCCGTCCCAAGATTGCTTTTCCAGAACTGATCTGGCTTTTTTAGATGTTTTTTGGCAAAGTCTAATCTGGCTTTTCTATTCCTTAGCCTTATGAATGGTTTGCACCTTGTGGCGAACCCTCTGTATTTGCTCTCGTGAAATCTTTACTTTATTGTAGACTTTGACAATGATATGCACACCTCCTGGAGAGTGTCCTTCACTTGTCTGGATGTTTTGAATGGATTTTTCTTACCATAGAGAGGATCCTGCGATCATCCACCACTGTTGTCTTCCATGGATGTCCAGGCCTTTTTATGTTGCTGAGCTCACCAGTGCATTTTTCTTTCCTCAGAATATACCACACTGTTGATTTGGCCACTCTTAATGTTGCTCCTATCAAGCTCAGAAATTGGCATCATTTGTTGGTGGAGGGAGGAGCCTGGTAATGGCTCTGTGCACGGCGTGAGGATCCTGAGAACCCTCTCCCTGCAGCTGAGAGGAATGATCGGCCTGATGAGAAGGTGTAGGTAGCTTCCCTCCCCACCCCCCCTGCTCATCACTCACTGAGCTGTCTTGTGGAGTAAGCCAGAGGAAGTTTGTACCTGCGTCTGACTGCAACAAGCTGTAGTGAGCGTCCCTTTTTGTCCCAAATTCAACAACAACTAAAAGATAAGTACCGTATTTTTTTTTTTTTTTTGGCTTTTTTTCTATTGCAATTGTCTTGAAGTGAAAAGGCAAAGGAAAAGTAATGGAGCAAGAGAAAGGGAAAGGGAAAGAACATATTGAAATAAAACGAAATAAAATGGAATAAAAAGCGAAAGTAAATGAAGGCGAAAGAGCTGAAAAAGTAGAATCAAGTGAGCTAAGAAAAACAATAAAAACAGGGGGGGGAACAGGGGAGAAGGAGAAGGTGAATGAGAGACAAGCCAACGGAAGAGTTGTCTCCCAGCCCCCACCTGTTTGCTGCTGCTGCTGCAGTAGCTCCCTTTCTTGTGATCCTTTTTTTTTTTTTTTTTGGTCTTTTTTTTGTTTTTGTTTTTTGCAAATGGTATTAACTATAGGCTCGATAGTATAAACTATAGAATAAGAAGAAATTTCATAGTAACAAAATGTGGAACATATAAGCTCATACTGGAACTATACTGCTGAACATATAAATCATCTTGCTGAATACTTGAATTAGATTGCATTATACCGCTAAAACATTTGAATTATTTTTATGAGCACCTGGGCCCTCATGCACATGGGCTGTTGGGAGAACGTTGTGAAAACGCTAGTGTCTTTGCAGTGACTTTTTTTTTTTTTTTTTTTTTTTTTACTTTTTTCAGCGTTTTTGCAATAGCGTCTTTGAGCGTTTTTGGAGCGTTTTTTTTTTGTTTTTGTTTTTTCCTCCTCTTTTGGCTCTTCTATTGCAATTGTCTTGAAGTGAACAAGCAGGGGAAAAGGCGAAAGAGCTGAAAAAGTAGAATCAAGTGAGCTAAGAAAAACAATAAAAACAGGGGGGGGGAACAGGGGAGAAGAGAAGGAGAAGGTGAAAGAAAGACAAGCCAACGGAAGAGTTGTCTCCCAGCCCCCACCTGCCTGCTGCTGCTGCTGCTGCTGCTGCAGTATCTCCCTTTCTTGTGAATTTTTTTTTTTTTTTTTTTTTTTTTTGCAAAGGGTACTAATTATAGGCTTGATAGTACAAACTATAGAATAAGAAGAAATTCCATAGTAACAAAATGTGGAACAAATAAGCTTATACTGGAACTATACTGCTGAATATATAAATCATCTTGCTGAATACTTGAATTAGATTGCATTATATCGCTAAAACATTTGAATTATTTTGCTGAGCACCTGGGCCCCCATGCACACGGGCTGCTGGAAAAGCGCTGTGAAGACGCCGGTGTCTTTGCAGTGACTTTTTTTTTTTTTTTTTAACTTTTTCCAGCTTTTTTTCAGCATTTTTGCAATAGCGTTTTTGAGCGTTTTTGAGCCTTTTTTTTTTTTTTTTTTCCAGCTTAAGAACGCTTAAACAATTGAACAGCACTAAGGAATGCTTAATGTATTTAAGGTAGTAACATAACTTCTGGAAAACGGGGACCACTCATATCTCATTAATTTATTTCTATTATTGGATTGTGGGGAGGATGCCGGGTATGAGAACGGAATAAAAGAAATATTAGTAAAAATAAGTCAATTTAAAAAGGCTGGGAGATTTTTTCATCATTAAGAAATCCCAATCAAGGGGTATTCTGGAAGGCAGCTTTGAAGATCTTATAAATACAGCCATAGAAACAAACATGAAGGGGAAAACAACAAGAAGTGCGGGAGCAATACCGAAATCACCTAGGACCAGCCTAGGCCCAAGTCCAGGCCCTATGAACAGGTATATACAGCAAGGAATCGGAGAAGGAGAGAAACAAGTGGGTTCAAAGGGCAGACAAATAGATACAAAAGAGAAGGACAACAAGGATAAAAAAGGCCAGTATAAAGTACAAACAGAAACCAGCCACCTCTCAGAACCCAGAATGGAGCCAGAAATGGGAGAGGAAGACAGAGGAAAGGAGGAAGGACAACAAGGGCCACAGTTGCCAACAAAACAGGATATGGAAAAAATGTTTGCGGCACTAGAGAATTCCCTAAAAGCAGAGATGTCAACACTCCATAAAGATATGGGATATATGTTAAACAGAGTGGAAGAAGTAGAGATCAAAGTAGACCTACATCAAAAAAACATAAAGGAACTAGAAGATGAAATAAAGAAATTAAAACGGGAACAACAGGAACAATCATATAAAATAGAAGAGCAAGAAAATAGAGATAAAAAGAAAAACTTGAGAATACGTGGGTTACCGGAAACAGAACAAGCAGAAAATCTAATAGAAAAAATGAACAATCTCTTCAACCAAATCTTGGGAAAGGAAACAACTAACACAATAGGAATAGAAAGTGTCTTTCGAGTAAAAAAACCTCAAAGGTTTGCAAGGGAAACACCTAGAGATGTAATCGTACGCTTTGAAAAATGGGAAGAAAAAAAACAGATCTGGATAAACCTAAAGAGGAAAACACAAATAGAGTTTGCGGGAGGTAAATTACAAATATTTCAAGACTTATCTCAAGAAACGTTGAAAAGACGACGGATACTAAAGCCATTATTAGAAATCCTCCGGGAGCAAGAAATTCAATACAACTGGGGTTTTCCAGCATGTCTAATAGCAAGGAAAAACGGAATAAGTGCGAGGCTAAGACATGTGGAGGAGATTCCGGACTTTTGCAACAAACTAGAAATCCCCTCCCCAGAACTGGAAAAATACGCAAATAGTCAGGAGCGAATAACGGCAAGAGATGACCTACAGTGGCAAGTAAATTCAAGGATCAGACATCAAGATGTGGACTCTCGAGGAAATTAATATCTGAGAAAATACCACACAACGGTGCAAGGGGCCTTAGAGTGGAAAGGGGGGGGGGGGGCTGGGGTTGATGGGATGGGAAAAAAAGGAAAGTGAAAGGATTGGTAAAACACAACAAAAATGCAGGGAGAGGGAGACAGGGACTCACGGAGTGGACAGGGGGTCGCCCTATTAGTGCTTAGGCAGGGGGGTAATAGGGTGTCTTACAGAGCTCCGCCTCACAATAAATAGAGCAGAGGGGGCAGAGCGTGCCCCACAAAACAAAGTAAAATGCTCTCAGCTCTAGAGAATATGGGGGTAAAAAACCCATATCAGAAAAAAGGGAGGGGGAGGGTGGGAGGAGGGAGGGGAGGGGGAGGGAGGGAGGGGAGGGAGAGGTCTGAGTCACATGAGTGGTTACATAGGCACACCTATTCTGAGACAAGAGATGAGGAGACCCCGTGCGTCCGCTGGGTGTCCCCTCCATCCGGTCTCCTAGGGGGACCGCGTGGGGGGGAGGGCCGGAGGACGGGCGGGGAAGAAAAGGCACAAGAATGGAAAATGTAAACAGCATAAAAATAATCTCTTACAATGTCCGAGGACTAAATTCCCCAGGGAAGAGAAACATCATCCTCCGAGAACTAGAAAAAAGTAAAGCAGAAATAATTTTCCTACAGGAGACGCATATAACCCAAAACTCAAGTGCCAAAATTTATTCAAGAAACATACCAACATGGTATCAAGGAGACTCGCCAATAAGAAGGGCCAAAGGAGTAGCCATCGGTATAGGGAAAAATGTACGTTTTCTAATAGATCAAAGGAAAATAGACCCGGAGGGTCGATATCTTTTTATTACAGGAACTATACATGGGGTAAAATATACATTGGCCAATGTCTACTGTCCTAATAAGAACCCTAAAAAATATTTGATAGATATAATTAAAATACTAATGGAATTCAAGCAAGGAAAATTAATACTAGCTGGAGACTTCAACTTCAGCATGGATAATAAAATGGACAGTACCTCAAGAGTAAGGGACAAAGAGGTAAATCAACTAAAGAAATTAAAAAGAACATTATATGAACAACAACTAATAGACCCTTGGAGAATTCAGCACCCCAGCACAAAGGACTACACATTCTACTCAACAGTACACAAAATTTACTCCAGATTGGATTACATCATGGTCGAACATAGAAACTTGGAAGAAATAGAAGAAACAAAAATAGGCATAATAACCGCCTCAGATCACAGCCCAGTAATCTTGAGAATGAAAATAAAAGGAGAAGTCCTTGAAAGGGGTCCATGGAGAATCAACGAAACTTTATTAGAAGACAGTGAGACCGAAATAAGCATCATAGAAGAAATTAAAAGATATTTTGAAGAAAACGATACACCAGAAGTATCGAAAGCAACAATATGGGAGGCGCATAAATCTGTTATTAGGGGCAAGTTAATAGCTATAGGGGCAAGAAAAAAACAGGAAAGGAAAACAAACATGCAACAAATAATTAAAGAAATTTATGAATTGGAACGAAAACACAAAAATCAAGTAAACAACAAAATCTTCGGCCTACTATCTCAAAAGAGAGAGCAATTAAAAGACTGGATGGAACAAGAAGAAAGGAAGGACTACAACAGAGTAGTACAAGAAAAATATAAATGGGCGAATAAACCAGGAAAATACCTAGCAAATCTGGTAAAAAAAAAGAAGTCTTTGAATTACATTGAGAAGATCAAAAATGAAAAAGGAGAAGTGGTAAATAAAACCACAGATATAGCGATAACATTTCAAAAATACTTCAGCTCCCTTTATGCAATAAAAGGACAGGAAAGTTGGAAAGAAGCGAATACAAGAACAAAGAAGATACAAGAATATTTAAAAAAAGCAAACTTACCAAAACTAAAAATAGACCAACTAGAAGAATTGGAAAAAAATATTACGCATGAAGAGGTAAAACTGGCATTAAAGGAAACTCCCGTAGGAAAAAGCCCAGGACCAGACGGGTTTACGGTCAAATACTATAAAAAATTTGAAGAACAGCTGACTCCAAAACTATTAGAATATATGAATTCCTTAGGGGAAGATGAAGAAATAAGAAGTGAATCGTTATTAGCTCATATTACAATACTACCAAAAGAAGGGAAAGACAAAGTTAACTGCTCAAGCTACAGGCCAATAGCCCTATTGAACGCTGATACGAAGCTGTACTCCAAGATCCTGGCCACTAGGATAAAAAAACTAATCCCACTGTGGATCAACCCGGACCAAACTGGTTTTGTCCCGGGGAGAGAGGGGCGGGACAACAGCCTAAAATCATTATTGATGTTGCACAAGAAGGTGCAGAATGAGACCCCAGTTCTATTCCTGTCATTGGATGCAGAAAAAGCATTTGACAGGGTAGACTGGGGTTTCATGATGGATACATTGCGGCACTTGGGTATTGGGACAAAAATGATGAAGTGGATAACAAATTTGTATAATGGCCCGACAGCAGTCGTAAAAGTAAACGGTAGACTCTCTCCAAAAATTAAGATGCAGAATGGAACACGGCAAGGCTGTCCACTGTCTCCACTATTATATGTATTGGCCTTAGAACCACTATTAGTAACACTCCGCAATAACAAAGAGGTAGAAGGAGCGAAACTAGGAGGAAAAGAGCATAAGATCGCTGCCTACGCGGACGACATCTTGATGTACGTATCCAACCCAAGAGTGTCACTCCCAAACATACTGAAAGAAATTAAAAAATACGGAGAACTGTCAAACTTCAAAATTAATCCAATAAAAACGGAAATATTAAACATAGGTCTAGAGGAAAAGGAAGTTCAGTTTTTACAAAAAGAATTCCCATTCACTTGGGTAAAAGAACTCAATTACCTTGGAATTAAAATAACTCCTAGAGTCGAAAAAATTTATCAGGCAAACTTTATTCCACTGATCAATGAGGTCAAAGAAGAAATGAAAAAGTTAAGAATACAGCCACTTTCATGGATTGGAAGAATAAATATGTTTAAGATGACGATATTACCTAAAATAAATTACAGATTACAGATGTTACCAGTAAAAATCCCGCAGAGCTTTTTTAAAATAATTAAAACAATCCTGCTAAAATACATATGGCTTAATAAAAAACCAAGAATTAAATACACGCTGATCACAAGGAAAAAGGAGCATGGGGGTCTTGCCGTCCCAGATATAAGTAGGTACTATAAAGCCATAGTTTTAACACGAATGTTAGAGTGGACAAATGAGAAAAATGAAAAAAAATGGGTGGAAATGGAAAACACAATAAGTGGAGCCACACTACATAAGAATATTTGGATTCCACGGAAATATAGAATATTGGACACCGACACGCACGAAATAACAAAAAATGTATTTAAAATTTGGGACACCATTCACTTAAAGAATGAATGGAAATATAATTCACCACTATTAGCACTCACAGGATCGAATCTCTTCACCCCTGGGAGGGAAATATTTGAAATCCAAGGAATAGGTAACCCACGACTGAAAGATATCACTAGAAATGGCAAAATAAGAACACGAGTAGAAATAGAGGAAAGGAATGGATGGAAGATGAATGAATGGAATTATATTCAAATAAGGCACCTAGTAAGCACAATACCACACCCACTGAGAGATGAAACAAAATTAACTGCACTGGAAAAGCTATGTAGCAATGAAACACCATTAAAAAACGGAACATCAAAAATTTATAGTATACTGACAGATTTGGAAGCACAAGAAAGACCAGAATATATAAATCAATGGGAAAAAGAAATGAATTTAAAAATAGATAACCAAAAAGTGGAAAAAATGATAGAAATGGGATATAATAAGGCCTGGGACATGAAGACCATAGAAATGAATTATAAACTAGTATCAAGATGGTATATGACCCCAGTAAGAATACACAGATTCCATCAAGATAGAACCTCCTTGTGTTGGAGAAAATGTGGCCAAATAGCAACGATCATACACATATGGTGGGAATGCCCAATAATAATGGAGTACTGGAAGGAAGTGTTAAACAACATAAAGGAAATAACTGGAGAAGAAATAGAACAAAATATTTGGACATGCCTCTTCCATATCTACAATAAACCTAAGAAACAATATAGAAAATCAATAATACCTAACCTCCTGAATGCGGCCAAGGCCTTAATTCCCAAGAATTGGCTAAAAAGTGGAAAACCAGACATTAGAAACTGGCTAAAGGAAATAGATTATCACTACAAAATGGAAGGAGGAGAGAAAGGGGATAATAGTAGATGGGAAAGTTGGAAAAACTACAAAGTCTCGGATATTTATTTAGATAGGATAAAAGAAAGAACAGGTGCAGAGCCAAGTGGATAAATAAATAACATAAAGGAACGGACCAGACACAGGGGAGGGGGAGGGGGGGTGGGGGGAAATAAGAGGAACTGAGAGAGAATAAGATAATAATAGGGTTTATAATTATAGAAGGCGGTTTGTCGCCGGTTTTTAAAAATATTTAAGAATATCCTAGAAGGGAAAAATAATAAAGATGTGACGGAAACAATCCACAATGATGTGAAAAAGGAGAAGAGATAAAGTTTGACACATAAAGTTGAAATAATGTCTCTCGGAAAATTTTCGCTGAAGTGGAGAAAAAAAAAAAAAAAAAAAAATTAATGTTGCTCCTATCTCTCTGATGGATTTGTTTCATTTTTGAAGCCTTACAATGGCTTGTTTCACTTGCATGGACAGTTCATTTGAACGCATGATGTAGGTTCACAGCAATAGATTCCGAATGCAAGTACCACACTTATGCCGCGTACACGCAATCGCACATTCCAACAACAAAATCCATGTTTTTTTTCCAACGGATGTTGGTTCAAACTTGTCTTGCATACACACGGTCACACAAATCTTGTCGGAAATTCCGAACGTCAAGAACACGGTGACGTACGACGAGCTGAGAAAATTGAAGTTCAATAGCCATTGCGGCTCTTCTGCTTGATTCCGAGCATGCGTGGAATTTTGTGCGTCGAAATTACGTACACACGATCGAAATTTCCGGCAATGGATTTTGTTGTCAGAAAATTTAAGATCCAGATCTCAAATTTTGTTGACAGAAACTCCAACGGAAAATGTCCGATGGAGCCTACACACGGTTGGAATTTCCGACGACGAGCTCCCATCGAACATTTGTTGTCAGAAAATCCGACCGTGTGTACTCGGCATTAGAATCAACTCCAGACCTTTTACCTGCCTAATTGATGAAGAAATAACAAAGGAGTAGTCCACACCTGGCCATGAAACAACAGCTTTTGATTCAATTGTCCAATTACTTTTGGTCCCTTGAAAAAGGGGGATGGCTATTCTTAAGCCTGGGTTCACACTGATGCGAATTTACAGCGGGTTTGATGCGTTTAGGAACACAGATTCGCAGGTCATGTAAAAAGCAGCGTATTCCATGGGTGCGATGCAAATTCCTATGGTGCAGTGCAAATTTTAACATTATAGGTCCCAGTTGAACTTGCAGTAAACTCACAGCACACAGTTCACATCTCTGCGAATTGTTCACTGTCTGCCTCCTGAAATTCGTGATAAATTCGCACCTGTCCACCTCAAAACGCAAGGCAAATTCGAACCCCACACAGGACAAAAAAAAACGGATCAAATTTGCAGTACATCGCAGTAGTGTGAACCTAGGCTGAGTGCTGTAATTCTTAATACCTCCTCCAGATTTGGATGTACATCCCCTAAAATAAAACCTGAGAGTGTGCACTTTAAGCCCATATCCATTATATAACTATAGCTTGCATATGTTTTGGTAAATACCTGAAAAAACTAAAATTGTGCCTGTGTCCAAAAATATATGGACCTAACATATATATGTGTATGTGTGTGTGTATATATATATGTGTGTATCTCTATCAATCAATAAATACACAGAGAACATGCTTACCTGCAGGCAGCACCCTCCAAGGTACAGCAACACACCAGAAGCCCATCATTCATCAAGGCAGCTAAAGAACCTTAAGCTGGCAATATACCATACAATTTTCTTATTCAACTTCCTTTAGATTTACCTTCAACTATGTAGAGCAAGGGCCTGCCTGATTGCATACAAATTAAAAGTGTTTAGGTTTGACCTCATATTATATTATATGGTCTTGGTAAATCTAAAGGAAAGTTGTACAAGAAAATTGTATTATGTATTGCCAGCCATAGACAATTCAAATCTTGGCCGGTTAATCCGGAACCTGCCAAGATTCAAACCATGTTGAATGTATCCAAGTTGATCGATCAATCAACTTGGGTACAAACAGTCTGTCAGATTTTACATGCAGTTATTGCAATTGTTTTTAAATAAAATATATTCATATTTGGATTTTGCAAAGGCATTTGCCACAGTTTCCCATAAACGTTTACTGTACAAAGTAAGGTCAGTTGGCGTGGACCATAGGGTGAGTACATGGATTGAAAACTGGCTACAAGGGCGTGTTCAGAGGGTGGTGATAAATGGGGAGTACTCAAAATGGTCAGAGGTGGGTAGTGGGGTGCCCCAGGGTTCTGTCCTGGGTCCAATCCTATTTAACCGGTTCAATACGGGGCAATTTCACCCCCTTCCTTCCCAGGCCAATTTTTAGTTTTCAGCGCTGTCGCATTTTAAACGACAATTGCGCGGTCGTGCAACGTTGTACCCAAAAAAAATTGACGTCCTTTTTTCCCCACAAATAGAGCTTTCTTTTGGTGGTATTTGATCGCCTCTGGGGTTTTTATTTTTTGCGCTATAAACAAAAGAAGAGCGACAATTTTGAAAAAAACACAATATTTTTTACTTTTTGCTATAATAAATATCCCAATTTTTTTAAAAAAAAACTAATTTTTTTCCTCAGTTTCGGCCGATACATATTTTTGGTTAAAAAAATCGCAATAAGCGTATATTGATTGGTTTGTGCAAAAGTTATAGCGTCTACAAAATACGGGATAGATTTATGGCGTTTTTAAAAAAAATATATTTATTTATTTTTTTAGCAGCGATCGCGATTTTTTTCGTGACTGCGACATTATGGCGGACACATCGGACACTTTTGACACATTTTTGGGACCATTCACATTTATACAGCGATCAATGCTATAAAATTGCATTGATTACTGTGTAAATGTGACAGGCAGTGAAGGGGTTAACCACTAGAGGGCGGGGAGGGGTTAATATGTTTCCTAGGGAATGCTTCTAACTGTAGGGGGAGGGGACGTACAAGGGGAGGAGACCGATCGGTGTTCCTCCGTTCTGGGAACACAGATCGCTCTCCTCAGAGCTGACAGGCTGTGGATCTGTGTGTTTACACACACAGATCCACGGTCCGGCCCGGTTAACGGGCAATCGCGGGTGCCCGGCGGACATCGCGGCCGCCGGGCACACGCACCGGGTCCCGAGCAACGCGGCGGGCGCGCGCACCCCCTAGACGGCCGGGAATCCCAGGACGTCATATGACGTCCACCCAGGATGGGAGATCCCATCTGTGGACGTCATATGACAATACGCCGGTATTGAAGTGGTTAATTTATTCATAAACGACCTGGAGGATGGGATAAACAGCTCAATCTCTGTATTTGTGCACGATACTAAGCTAAGCAGGGCAATAACTTCTCCGCAGGATGTGGAAACCTTGCAAGAAGATCTAAACAAATTAATGGGGTGGGCAACTACATGGCAATGAGGTTTAATGTTGAAAAATGTAAAATAATGCATTTAGGTGTCAAAAATATGAATGCAATTTACTCGCTAGGGGGAGAACCGCTGGGGGAATCTAGGATGGAAAAGGACCTGGGGGTCCAAGTAGATGATAGGCTCAGCAATGGCATGCAATGCCAAGCTGCTGCAAGCAAAGCCAACAGAATATTGGCATGCATTAGAAAGGGGATTAACTCCAGAGATAAAACAATAATTCTCCCGCTCTACAAGACTCTGGTCCGGCCGCACCTGGAGTATGCGGTCCAGTTCTGGTCTCCAGTCCTCAGGAAGGGTGTGCTGGAACTGGAGAGAGTCCAAAGAAGGGCAACAAAGCTAATAAAGGACTGGAGGATCTTAGTTATGATTAAAGGCTACAAGCATTGAACTTATTCTCTCTGGAGAGGAGACACTTGAGAGGGGATATGATTTCAATGTACAAATACCGTGCTGGGGACCCTAGCATAGGGGGAAAAAAAATTCTGCGCAAAGGAATTTAAAAAGACATGGCCATTCACTAAAATTAGAAGAGAAGTGGTTTAACACTAAGCTTCGTAGAGGGTTCTTTACTGTAAGAGCAGTTAGGATGTAAAATTTGCTTCCACAAGCAGTGGTTTCAGCGGGGAGCATTGATAATTTCAAAAAAATATTAGATAAGCACCTTAACGACCACAACATACAGGGGTATACACTGTACTACCAACATATAAGCACACACACAGGTTGGACTTGATGGACTTGTGTCTTTTTTTCAACCTCGCCAACTATGTAACTATATTTAACCCCTTAATTAAAGTGGGATTAAATCCTAACACTAGCTATTCTTACAAGTTTTCCTTCCCCAATGTGTAACAAAGATCTGTATATACTTACCCCTCCGGTGCGGTCACATGATTCTGCAGTTCCAGCTCCCCTGTGTACACATTACATTACACCCCGTATATATAATACTGAAATCCCAGTGTTTTTTCCCATGTAATGAATATTTGAAATGGAAACCAATGATTTCAAAGTGTAGTGAAAAAAAATGACACAGTGCTGCAAAAAAAAAAAAAAAAAAAAAAATCTAGGGAAACAGAGTTTTCATGCAAGTTAGTTTGATTTTGTTTGTTTTTTTTTTTTTTTGAAAATGTGTAAGTTTTTTATGGATACCATATATTTTTTTATTGAGAGCTGGTTCACACGGGGGCGACTTGTCAGGCGACCTAGCCGCCTGACAAGTCGCCTCCTGTTCTGTACAATGGAACCGTTCCGTCGCTCCGACTTAGGAGAAAGGTTCCTGTACTACTTTGGGGGCGACTTGCATAGACTTCTATACAGAAGTCGTCTTGCAAGTCGCCGCGGCAGTCGTGTGCAGGTCGCCTCGGTGAGGCGACCTGCAAGTCGTGCCACTTCTAATGTGAACCGGCGCTTAGAAGTCTATATGTGCCATGGTATTTTCTATTGACTAATGCTGTGATCACAACAAAAGAAAATTAGGCTGTCTGCTTGTAATAAATCTATCGCCCACCCCCTCCTGAAAGCCTTGCATCAGGTTTTGTGTGCATCTGAGCACTTTTTGCTGATTAAAGCATTAATCACATGCCTTAGGGAACCCCTGATGACTAAGGGATATGTAGATTGTGGTTCAGTCAATGGGATGTAAGCCATCTGAACCTGGGCCTAGCTTAGCACTATACTGCATTTCTGATAGTATACAAAATGACAGATATCTGGGCACTGCTGTCATGCATGCAGTGCTATCTTTCATTCACAGAACTATTTTCTATGATTTATTTTGAAGCTAAGAAGAGCGCGATCAAGTGAAACTAATCTACAGGCCACAAAGCTGTATCCTCTCATAATACTGATGTGACTAAACCACTTAAGTGTATTGTCCGTGTCGCTGCTTATTTTATTACTTCTAGCATTTTTGATCTCTGAATATCAGTTGTCATCATGGTTAAAAAAAGCTCTGGGGAATGTTTAATAGAATAATTTTGACAACCCTGTTTTTTTACAGCTATTTTGTGCCTATTAACTGACTGGTAATTATTTTCTGTAATTATTATTTAGTTCTGTCTGCAACAGATGAAACTTTTTTGTAATAAATATAAAGAAACAGAGAAAAAACCCCTAGGGGTGGGACTTTAAAGGCACTACCACATGATCAGACAATAGTAGAAAAATATGAAGTATTTAATGAAGAACACGTATAAAATATTGTACATAACCGTGGATACAATATATACAAAAAATGCAAAGAAAAGATATAGCTTCCTGAATCCAACGCGTTTCAGAGATGAATGCTGTCCCCTTCATCAGGGATTTTCACAGGAAATGTAATATCTATAGAATTCAAATGCATAATGATCAGCAATGATTAAACCCTAACAAGTATTGCTAGATAATCATATACAGAATACTGAGGGTATTCAAAACCTACATCATAGTCATTTTGCATATACATCTGAATCTCCACATTAATTAAAAAAAGGAATGACACCGTCACGTAGAGTCCCCTGCACATCCCAGCCACATAATTGTTGCTTCAATTTAGAATTGATATGCATGGAAGAAAAGGCCAAGTGTTGTAAGGGTATAAAATCCCCAATCACACCAAAAACAGTTGAAATCTGGAGACCCAGATACAACAGAACACACCATGTGTACTGAGGCCCAACAAACGGAAAATGTGGAAGAAAAAGCAAATATAATGAAGTAAAACAAATATTTAAATAAGGGGGAAAGATATTAAAACTGCACCCCTCATTACTAAACCCCAAATAAAAAGGTTGGACATACCTGGGAACGCGCAGGGCACAGAAAACCATAGACCGGTTCAGTGAGAAAATAGCTGATTGATGTCAACATTTCCAACAAATGTGGCACCAAAAGAACAAAAAGGAGATAAACAAGACAAAAAGAATTATGTATTAGGAAAGTATATGTCTGCACTCAGACATGCATATTGCTTGTAAATCAAAGGCCCAGAGGCATTAAATTACAGGGTTACCCTAATGGCTTACTCTCAATGAATGTGGTCCACCATCAGCCTCTCCAGGAAGGTCCCGTCCATAGCCCTTGTCTGTCTGTGTATGAAATGGAGGTTTAAATGGCCCCACACACACAGCCACATGATGCAGATCAGCTGTGTGTGACTAATCTCCTCCCTGATTTCCAGAAAGGGCCCCCTGAGCGGTGGATGCGCTGCGCCTCCCCACGGCGCAGGCGCCATACCGATCATATGACGTATGCGCAATGATGTCGTGCCGCGGAACGATGCCGACGTCCCACCAGCACAGCAACGCATCCCAGGACAACGGAAGTGGCAAATGGGAATGGAGGTTGGCAAATGGTGAGGCAAACAGCTCCTCCCCAAAGAGTCTCCAAAAGGGAAAACTCTTGGCCGTGCCGGGTACACATGAGTGACTGGCGTGAACACTATGTGTGTCGATACATCACCCCAGAAAGATACAACATGAATCTGTATAAAAGGCAAACAGAAACCACAACCAAGAGAAGCTTACTGCTCTTTTCTTCAGCCCCTGTTGTTAGTCTAGGGGTGAAGAACAGTTAATTGAACTTGTTGTAATATGACTTAAAGCTGAGTTCCAGTCACTTTTTTTGTTTATTAAAAATCAGCAGCTACAAAAAGCGTGAGCGGCGCTGCTCTCTGTGACTGGTCCCGAAGTCTTCTAGGACCTGCCATATGTCCCAGAAGACTTTGGGGAGGGAGAACTTCCGCTTCTGATCACCTAAGGTGACCGGAACACAAGTGAGAGCAAGTACCTGTCAAAATTGGGCACTTGCTCCCCCCTGCTCCCGAAAACCTCAGTTTCACAAACGGGAGCCAGGGAGGAGGCATAAAAAGCGTAAAGCGTAAGTTCCACTTTTGGGTGGAATCCTGATTTAAGTCAGTCATAGATGTATCGAAAATCAACCGTTTCCTTCTATGGGCAGGCTGGTTGCAATAAAATCGGTCTGTTGGTTTCTATAGCCGCTGGCATTGATCATTTTTCTGATGATGGGGAAGGCTTCCCATTGGCAGAACACAAAAGCACTGCAGGAGGTATTCCCCCATCAACACTGACTGTGTTGATGACTCTGTCTGACATTTCAGCTAGTGTTACAGGGTATTGTCCCTTACATAGATAACGCTTCCCTGAATACTGTAAAAAAACACTATTTATTTCACTGGCTATAAAGACCAACATAGAGCAAGCAATAGAATTGTTAATAAACACTGGCCAATTCTGCTACAAGACAATAAATTAGAGTGTTGCCAAAAAAACTAGTATTAGTATTTAGGATGGCCAGAAATATTAAGAATATTGTTGCACCAAGTGAACTAAAATCCCCAAACACTCAGATTAGAGACATGCCTACAATTCCAAATACTTAAGGCACATATTATTGCTAAAAAAAAAGTGTGGGGCATTTCAGATTCATCATTCATGATCAGAAGGTCTTTCAGGATTCTAATATCAAAACCTTTACAATTAAACTGTGTGTAGAACGGATTGCTTGTGTTTTATATGATGGCCCTGTGTCCCCTTTTTAATGATGTCCCTGTGAGTGCAGTTCATTTGATATATAATGATGTCCCTGTGAGTGCAGTTCATTTGAATTTTATTTTATTAAAATGTTTAACTGTGCTAGATTGTGCACTTCCCTGTTTTTTCTCTTTCCTTGTATCTGTTAACCACTTCAGCCCCGGAAGGATTTACCCCCTTCTTGACCAAGCCCTTTTTTGCGATATGGCACGTCGTTGCTTTAACTGACAATTGCGCGGTCGTACGACGTTGTACCCAAACAAAATTGAAAAAAAAAACAATATTTTTTACTTTTTGCTATAATATCCCCAAAAAAATATATAAAAAAAAATTCTTCCTCAGTTTAGGCCAATATGTATTCTTCTACATATTTTTGGTAAAAAAAAAACCCGCAATAAGCGTATATTAATTGGTTTGCGCAAAAGTTATCGCGTCTACAAAATAGGGGATAGATTTATGGCATTTTTATTATTATTATTTTTTTATTAGTAATGACGGCTATCTGCGTTTTTTTTTATCATGACTGCGACATTGCGGTGGACAGATTGGACATTTTTGACACTATTTTGGGACCATTGGCATTTATACAGCTATGCGTGCTATAAAAATGCACTGATTACTGTGTAAATGTCACTGGCAGGGAAGGGGTTAAACACTAAGGGGTGATCAAGGGGTTAAGTGTGTTCCCTCAGCGTGTTCTAACTGTAGGGGGGATGGGCTCACTAGAACATGACAGAGATCACTGGGAGCAGTAAATGCGTTGTTTACATAGGCATCTCCCGTTCTGCCTCTCCGTGTCACGATCGCGGGCCAGTGGACATAGAGTCCGCGGGGCACGCGACCGCTAGGCGCCGATGATGCATTGACGTACCGGTACGTCGTTCTGCGCACCCGTGCCACTTTGCCGACATATATTGGCGTAAGCCGGTCGGCAAGTAGTTAATAATGATTGGGTACTTTTGGTACATGTCATTTACTATTTTATAGCAAGCCTATGTTGCCATATGCATGCTTTTGACGTATTTGTACTTTGCATTTGCTAAGCATTTGAGTCATATCATTGGGTAAGTGGAGCCTCAGAAACATGTATGCAACTTAATATTATCCTAACCAGTGGAAATGGGAAGGAATTACCTTACATATACATGCGGGTTGTAATATTATACAGCGGTTTAGTGCACTAGTGCAGAGAACATTTAGGTGACGTGTTTTGGCAGACACTGGGTTTTCTTTGAATTGTAATACTGTCATGGAAATGGTTTATGCACTTTATATCTTTCTGTTATTCCTGCCTTGCCCATTGGTATTTCCAACTATCCAGGATATATTATTGGGCCGTGAGGAATTGCCGTATTTATCGGCAAATATCACGCATAGACTTATAACACGCACCTTCATTTTAGGAGGGAAGTTTCAGGAAAAAAACCTCAAATTTTAAATAAAGAACTTTGAAGCAAAATAAGGGTCAGTGTCCATCAATGCAGCCTCACCATTGCCCATCAATGCAGCTTGATCAATGCCCATCTACAGCCTCACCATTGCCCATCAATGCAGCTTGATCAATGCCCATCTACAGCCTCACCATTGCCCATCAATGCAGCTTGATCAATTCCCATCTACAGCCTCACCATTGCCCATCAATGCAGCTTGATCAATGCCCATCTACAGCCTCACCATTGCCCATCAATGCAGCTTGATCAATTGCCATCTACAGCCTCACCATTGCCCATCAATGCAGCTTGATCAATGCCCATCTACAGCCTCACCATTGCCCATCAATGCAGCTTGATCAATGCCCATCTACAGCCTCACCATTGCCCATCAATGCAGCTTGATCAATTCCCATCTACAGCCTCACCATTGCCCATCAATGCAGCTTGATCAATGCCCATCTACAGCCTCACCATTGCCCATCAATGCAGCCTGATCAATGCCCATCTACAACCTCACCATTGACCATCAATGCAGCTCGATCAATGCCCATCTGCAGCCTGATCAATGCCCATATGCAGCCTCACCGTTGCCATGAATGCAGCCTGATCAATGCCCATCTGCAATCTCACCTCAGATTACTGCTGTCTCAGAGGGGACAGGGAGGGGACGGGACGAGCGCCATCAGATTAAATACAGTGAGAATCTCCTGTTTACTCGGCGGCCGGGACTTCCTATTACAAAGGCCGCTGAGTAAACAGATTCTCGCTGTATGTAATCTGGCAACGCTCGTCCCGCCCCCCTCCCCGTTCCCTCCTAGGCAGCGCAAATTGCAGTATCGGCGTATAACATGCACACACTATTTGCACCCGATTTTTCAGGGTGAAAAAGTACGTGTTATACGCCAATAAATACAGTAATTGCTTAGCATTCATTGGATTTCAATTTATCATATCTCTGCTTTATAACACACATGCATAGTGCTTTGATTTAACAAAATGAATGTACATGGCATTGTTACATCAGATGTGCATCTGTGGAACGTATCCAGTACGTCCGTTGTTTTCCTAGGAGGTGAAATACAATATAGTGCACTGAACTCCAATATCCTTATTTAGGACTAATTGTTGTATAAGCTATAACAGCAAAATATTGAAAGTACATCCTTGTACACTGATCTCTCTTAGGGGGTTCTCAGTGTCCATGAATTTTGACCCCTATGTGTACTGATTGTTACAATGTAAATTTATGCATACGTGGTTAGCAGTAATTTGATTAGAAATAACTCTAATCTTAGAGTCTCCATATTGGCACATAACAGCAATGGATAAAATAAGGTCAGGTATGTTTGGAGGGAGCACATTCCCCTTTTAAGGTGTAGGGAGACACTAGAAGCCCCGCTGAAACTGCCCATTGTGTCCCTACACCATTTGCAATTAATAAATAGTGTTTAAACTAAGGTGCACATGGAAGGGCTTTAAATGGCACAAACAAAAAAAAATTCGCAGCACACTTACTAGCTAGCCAGCAAAAAAAGGAAAAAAACTGGCTGCTCTACGCCTGTGGGGAGGAAGAAGAGGAAGGCTTTGTCAGGCGCAGAGCTACTTCCTGCACAGCATGTATAGCACACATGAAGAACCTACCTGATAGTTTGGAGGGAATTGGAGGCTTTGGCTATAGGGGGAATAAATATGTTGTACTTTTGGACCGGTGTGGACCCAAAATAAAAAGACTGTATGGAGGAGGCCAGCAACTAAACAGAAGCTGTTGCTCACACACAAAGGTAGTCCTAAAAAGGATTGTTGGGTCTTTGAACTGTGATTGAAGAGAGGCTGACAGGCTGCCAATCACATCTATTCAGAAATGTTTTCATTACCCCTACTTGCTTCCCTGCTCCTTATTGCTTCTACCTTGTTTATTCTTATGCTGCTAGTGATGAGACTGACTTTTGCTTTTCTTGACGGTCTCATCATCGGCCTTTTTATTCAGGGTAGGGAGATCAGTAAACATGACTCTCAGGATAACCAATCTCCTACTCAGTGTAATTGAACCTGGAAGTGGGAAGTGGTCAGTCATTAGAACCTCCTCCTGGTTTACGGTCATTGCTGAAACAGTTAATAGAAGAGAAGGAGGTGAACGAGGATTCTGCGCCTTGTTTTTTTTTTTTTTTGTTTTTTTTTCTCCAGCAGAAAGTATAGAGACATTTAGGTGCCTAGATCTGTCATGAATAAACTATCACCAGGGGCAATGTCACCACTTTGCATGAAAACGGAATTGTGGCATTGCCGGCTCTTGCTATAATATTCACATAAAAAATGCGCACTGTGGCACTTACCTCTAGATTTTCCTTTCTCCAGTCTTGACAGCACCACAATCCCAGTTGTAGCTGCTTTCTCTGGCACTGCTATCTTCTCCTCCACTACTTCCTGGTCCAGTGTCTTCTCTTTTCGGCCACTTGACAGTCACTGTTGATGTAACTCCTGCTGTTGCGTGCTGTTACACTGTTCTGGCACCCTGCCCAGAATGGGGCAAGCTGCTGGACTGCATGTGCTAAAGGCAGTATACCCTAGAACAAGATTACGAAGAGCAAGGGAAAAAGCTTTACCTCCTAGAATTTTATTTATTTTTTTTTTACATTTAAATCAGTCTTTCTCAATCTTTTTTCTGAGAGGAACCCTTGAAATTCAGGTCTGAGGGAACCCATAATAAAAATAATTGGAGGTTAATGAAAAAAAGCACCTTAAATGGGTGGCTAGTGGAAAGAATGAAACCCTTACAGACTGTTAAAAATATTACCGACATTGTACAGTTGGCTCTGGAACTCTGCAGGCACCATAAGGGAGGTCAATTAGTCACAGCTCAAGGATTAGTATATTTTAGTATAACAGTAGAAGAAGAAGTAAGGCCGCGTACACACGAGCAGACTTTTCGGCAACAAAAGTCCGACGGCCATTCCGGCGGACTTTCGTTGGACTTTTGACGGACTTCCGACGGACTTTTGAACGAACGCACTTGCCTACACACGATCACACCAAAGTCCGACGGATTCGTACGTGATGACGTATGACCAGACTAAAATAAGGAAGTTGATAGCCAGTAGCCAATAGCTGCCCTAGCATGGGTTTTCGTCTGTCAGACTAGCATACAGACGAGCGGATTTTTCGACTGGACTCGAGTCCGTCGGAAAGATTTGAAGCATGTTTCAAATCTAAAGTCCGTCAGATTTTTGACTGGAAAAGTCCGCTGAAGGTCCGATGAAGCCCACACACGATCGGATTGTCCGCCGGACTCGGTCTGTCGGACCAGTCCGGTCGAAAAGTCCGCTCGTGTGTATGCTGCATAAGGGTTTTTAGCATACATCACTTATTTACAGTTTCATGTACTTACTATTTTTTTTTTTTAACCAAAATGCTTTTATTGAAAAGGATGCCAATGTACAGCGTATGGTTAGAAATCAATCAATATGTCTAATGTATTGAAAAGCATCATATGATGTACATATCAGGAATGGTACATAAGGTAAGTCATAAGTTAAATGTATATAACAAGACTATATTTTTTTGCAGCAGTTTACTACCACTTTAAGGGAATCCCTTGAGCACCCCCAGGTCCATTGGAAGATTTGCCCTTTTATTACTTTTCTTGGGTCAACCCAAAATTTGGGATTTTCATTTTCAATGATTATGATAAACCAGACAAATAGAGAGGGTGAATCTCCCTAAGGGGGTCTCACAAAGCAATAAAACCTGACAGGTGTTCTGACTCCTCTCCACTCTTTCCAAAGTTTAAAAAAAAATAAAAAGGTTTGCCTTTTTACACTTTAAAGTTGCAATGTGCTATTGAGAAATTGACAAAAAAATGTAAAAATGGTCTGTCCCATGAAGCCCAAAACAATGGTCAAATGTGTTGTAAATTTAAAGTGACTCTGCTAGGATAAAAGTATGTGGGCTGCCAATGCTGGCCTCTCCTTTGAGAATGCTAATTCTGTGGCTATCATGCAGATGTTTCTATTACAATTCTTGACCTGGAACAAATACAGAGATAAGGAATTCTGACACTTTTTTCACACTTGTTTACAGTGGGCTTGTTCCAGTCTTTTTTACTCAAAAGTATTGAAGACAGAGCCAGGCAACTGATCTTCAAAAATAAAAACAGCAATGGCAGTGCCCATATTTTTTTTTTCATAAGAGTCACTTTAAACAGTCCATGATGCTACCACAGCTGGTACCAATCACCTGTAAGTGACTGGTACAAATTGCAAAGTTCTTAAAATTCTATTTTTTTTAATTTGATGATATAATGAATGTTTACTAATGCATTTTTTTTCCCCTAAACAGATAAACGTGTTGAAAAATGGCCCCTGATGCAATCTCCACTGCCAACACTGACAATCAGCACTCTCTATCTGCTGATTGTATGGCTGGGCCCCAGATTCATGAAGAATCGAGAACCTTTCCAATTACGCTACTTCTTGATTGCCTACAACTTTGGGATGGTTATCCTGAACTTCTTTATATTTAAAGAGGTTTGATTATTTCATGTGTTACATTTTAAGACCAGTGCTTCTATAGTTTTCCCCCATACAGTGCCCCCATGTAGGTCTAGTGCTCCTATCCGTTTCTTTATAACTATATGTATTTTTATGACTAGCTGGATATGTTAGAAGATTAGCCAGCATAATGTCTGCAGCTCCTAAACTAGATACAATAAAAAAATTCTTCATTTTTTTCCAGTAATGGTATGATGAAAAGCAAAGTCTGTATACAAAAATACACTGTAACTGTTTACATGTTATATTGTATAGGATATATATTATATTGTAGAAGAACCACTGCCTTGCTAGCAGCCATGGCATCTAAAGACTGGTCAGTATTGCTAGTGGTTGAGACAGGTCCATTTAGCCATTGGAAAGTGACAAAGGTTCTTGAAGTCATGGCAGTGGGACATTCGCTATGCTAATTGGTCCCGAGATATCTGCTACACAATCTTGCTGCTTAGTCAAGGTCAGCTGTCTCAATGACAGATGAATAAGGGCATTGTATTGGCAGTTTTATGCTTTTGGGATACTATAAAAGAGTAATGTATCCCTTTATAAAAAAAAATAGCTTTTTAAATGTATTGTGCCTTTGCAAGGTCCCATACGTTACTCTGGCCCAGTTGTGTACAGGGGTGAATTTAGAGCCAGAAAGTCCAAAGAACTTTTCCATGAACTTGTTTTACTTACCTGCTCTGTTGCAGTGGATTTGCACAGAGCAGCCCGGATCCTCCTCTTCTTGGGTCCCTCTTTGGTGCACCTGGATCCTCCCTCCTGTCTTGTGCCCCTACAGCAAACAGCTTGCTATGGGGGCAACTGAGCAGAGTCACAGCTACTTGTGTTCATTCAGACACGGAGCCGCAGTCTGCCCCCCCCCTTTCTCCTGATTGGCTAGTCGACTTTGACAGCAGCAGGAGCCAATGGCACCGCTGCTGTGTCCAAGCCAAACAGGAGGGTGATTCTCAGATGGGCGAGACACTTGTGGACATTGCTGGACAGAGATTGGGCTCAGGTAGGTATTAGGGGGGCCAAGGAGGGCTGCTGCACACAGAAGACTTTTTATCCTAATCCTATCCTAATGAGCCCAATTCGATCCAGCAACGTGCATGAGAGCAGTGGCTCTCACCATGGTCTCCCTCTTTATTGGGCAGATCGATAGCAGCGGCAGCCTTTGGCTCCAGCTGCTGTCACTGAAATGCTGTGATGAGGGAAAAGGGGGCAGGGTCGAGTCGTCTGGTCTGTGTCTATAGACGCATAATGGGTGGCTCAAGTGTGAGCATGCAAGCATGCCCCCACGGAAAGTGGCTTTGCATGGGAGTACTTCTCAAGGAGGAGGGGCCTGGAGTGCCGGTGGGAGACCTGAGAAAACGAGGAATAGGGGCTGCTCTGTGCAGAACCATTGCACAGAGCAGGTAAGTATAATATGTTTTTGAGAGAGCCCGCTGGCTGTTAAAAACAAAAAAAAAAAAAATCTGTTATCCCTTAGGATTCACACTACAGCGTTTTGAATCACGGGCAGATCTGCCCGCGTTTTGACAGCGCCGAGGTGTGAATGATAAAACGCGGGACTCGCATTCGAGATGCCATTCATTTGAATGACACCTCAAATCTCGGTGCGGGTCTGCCGTGTTTGTCGCTCGACAAAACATCACAGGACGCATATCGCCCAAAAATAGTTCAAGAGTTATTTTTTGGCGACATGCGTCCCATGATGCGGGTTCCCCGCAATTGCGGCGTGTTTTATCGCGCAACGATCCCGGCAGACCCGCACCGCGATATGAGGTGTCATTCAAATGATTCAAAATGCTGTAGTGTGAATGCAGCCTTAGTATTAAAATGCTAGACTGACTAACATGGTACACCCATATTCAGGGTATAACATGTTACTGATGCAGCTGCCACCGCACCTGCTGTCACAATTTAAAAAAGTAAATGGGAGAACTACAACTACCCCCAGCCATTGTGGCTTGTAATTCTTAATGAACTACCAGGGCGCTGATGAGTGCTGTACGTAGTTCATTTATCTTCCTGTCATTTAGTAAATTCCTGAAGCTACACTGACATCTGCAGGAGCCTGAGTTTGCACCTGTGATCTGCTAATTGCTGGTGCAATGCTTTACAGACTCCTAATAAAAAAATAATAAATGCACTTTTTTTTTTTACCTGCAAAAAGATGTGCATTTATTATATTTTTTACAAAGGTGAACTCATTTTTTAAGGAGTGTTGGTAGGTAAGCTACTGTGCATGTAGCTTCTACATTTGATAATATATAGTGCCTCTTTATTCATCCAGTTTTGTTGGTGATACTCGTATTTGTGATAACTTGCTGAACCACAGTGGATAAAGCATGCCAGCTTTCCTGTGTATTAGGTCTGAAATGGATTAAGCTGTGACCACCCAGCTGCATCCTGTCCTGCAATTCTGAACAGAGAAGCTGTCCATACATCAGTATTTTAAAAGACCACAATCTGTGCAACAGGCCTTGCATTTTGTTTCTTCATTTAAATGGTCCCTCCACCCATATTGGATACTTTATTATGGGTGCAGTCTTTAATGGCATGCTACATCAGTCCCTGTCTTCTTTAGTTGCTTGCATATTTCAACAGCCAGATCTCTTTGTCATAATTCCTGGTGGTATCCCCATCTACCTTTTTGTGTATTTCAACATCTGTTGCATTCTGCATAATGTTAAGGCTAGATTCACACACACACGCAGCATTTTACTGGACAGGCTAGTGTTAGTGTTGGTTCCGATACACTGAAATGTGCATCGCACTGTTCCCTATTACACTGCTTACTCTTTTTTCACTTTATTTGAAGTGTCACATAGTGACACTTTATGTTGCTGCACATTAGCGTGGTGCGTTGCACTGCTGTGTGGTGATATGCGGTACCCTCCATTGCACAGTGGAAAAATGAAGACATGCTGCATTTTCACGCTTCACCGCCCATCATACCAGCATTGAGGTGTTAATGGGGCACATAGTAAACAGTGTTTTTTTTTATGTGCCCTAGAGATGATCTGCGTTTTTTATTCAGTACAGAAAATGCAGGTCACTGCACATAGTGTGAATGAGCCCTAAATAATTCGAAGTTCCAGCAGAGATAGCAGGATACCTCATAATCAACACATCAGATATGTAGACCCAAAAAAAAAAAAGCGGAGATCTCACCAAAAGAGTCCCCAAGAAATATATTAAATTGTTAGAGTATTGTTAATAAAATTGTTTTTTTTTTATCATTTTGCTATTGTTATATTATTTTATTTCCCTCTTTTTATATTTCAAATAGTCATTCTGTATATATTTGTCTATTGGACATAACTTTCTTGCCTTGGGGCCCTTTCACGTGGGCTTATCCGTTTATGGATTCCGCTTTGCTCAGCAGGGATCGATCCGCTGATTCCCGCTGAGCAGGTGGATAACAGGTCCGTCTTCGCTCACTGTGCGGAGACAGACTTGTCAGAGACTTGTCTGTTTTCATCCAATCGGATTCTCCAGACAGATGGAAGGATAGAAAACAGGGTTTCCATCCGTCTGGATTTAACAGATGGGATCAGATCAGATCGGATATCGGTGGATGTCAGCGGACATGTCATCCGCTGACATCTGCCGCTCAATAGGAGTTAATGGAGGCTCCGATCGCCTCCGCCTGAAAAACTGACAGGCGGATCTAATCGGATAGCCCGTGTGAAAGGGCTCTTGCGATTGCTCTTATAAATAGTGGTGTGCAGAATACAGACTCACAGTAAGGAGCTAGCCATCCATTCACTGGCTACAGCAAACTGTTGTGGGTCACTACATTCAGCACTTGTCTTTGCACTGACTCATAGGATGTCTGAATGTGAATCTTTTTTTTTTTATTTTGCAGCTTTTTTTAGGAGCAAGAGCAGCAGGATACAGTTACCTCTGTCAATCTGTAGATTATTCTGATGATGAGAATGAAGTCAGAGTAAGTATTATATTTGATTAATGTCTCAGAACATTGTGTGATGATAATTTTTGTTTATGCCATAATAGTTGTTCTCTATGGCAACTTTTGTAGATCTGCATGGCCATATTATAATATCAGGTTTACACATTTTATGAAGTGAAAAATGCGATTATTATAACAAATGTATGTTGTAGAACATTTGGAAAAAGAACACCTGGAAGGCCGCACTCTGCTTTAATCTCCTTTATTGGGTCCAAATATTAAAATGACAATCCATACAGCAAATGGTAGTGAAAAGATGGATCAGCTAATGCGTTTCACACCTTTCCTGGTGGTTAACCATAGGTGGAATAATGGACAAACACACAGGTGTATATATATATACGTGAATAGCTGAATGCAATCAATCTGGAAATTGAAAACACTTGTGTGTAGCCAAAACATAAACAGGTGATTTATCATTCCAAAAGGAACCCTGATCACCTGTTTAGCCTTAGATAATAAAACATCCTAAGCAGAATTATCTTGCATAACTTAAAAACAAAACAGATACTAAAAGATATATTACACCTTAAAGTGTTTGTAAACCCTTTACCGCCACTTTAACCTACAGGTAAGCCTAGATTAAGGCTTACCTGTAGGTGCTTGAAATATCCCCTGCACAGTCTAGGACAGGAATATGCAATTAGCGGACTTCCAGCTGTTGCAAAACTACAAGTCCCATCATGCCTCTGCCTCTGGGTGTCATGCTTGTGGCTGTCAGAGTTTTGCTATGCCTCATGGGACTTGTAGTTCTGCAACAGCTGGAGGTCCGCTAATTGCATATCCCTGGTCTAGGAGATATTTGCAAATCGCCGTAGGGCAATTTCTTCTGCGCATGCGCCGGAGTTAGAAAGGGCACACAGTGCCGTTTCTAGTTCGGGTCATGCCGTTAAAGGCGGCTCCCGCGCACATGCGCGGGAGTGACGTCACGCGACTCTGGCCAGTCACAGATCCGGAGTTCACTCCCCTGGAAGGAAGAGGGGTGAAAAATGGACGCTCGCTACTAGTGAGGAAAACAGGGACATCGCGGGCTTCTGCAGGTAAGTGTCACATAATGGGCTACTATGCAATGCATTTTTTTTTTAAATGCCCAAGTTTACTACCTCTTTAATAAATAAATAAATGTGTAATTTGTGATTGTTATATCTGACAAAAATTGCTATCCATGCATCTTTGATATGAGCTACTGCGTGTCTGAAATAAAAAATGTGCAGTCCAGTAGTGGTTTAGCCTTAATCCTGCAAGTATTCTGTATAGTAGAACATGTACAATACTCATTTATGGGTAGGTAGATCTAGAAACTGAGTTGTGGAGCTCTTAAAATCTATATATACTTTTGTGACATACTATGAGGTCCACATTGTAGACAGAGAGTGGGCCTTTTCTCAAATGCCTACACGTATGATTATTGCCTGTTATGGCCACCATTGTACTGTACCCTTCCTGTACCCTTCTTTTAAAATTCAATAAAACTTATATTTGAAAAAAAATCTATATTTAAATTGCATATTTATAATTTGGATTTCATGTGTTCTTCTCGCTCACTATTCTCCATGTTACTTGTTACAGGTTGCTTCTGCTCTATGGTGGTACTATGTCTCTAAAGGTGTGGAGTACTTTGACACAGTATTTTTTATACTAAGGAAGAAATTCAATCAAATTAGTTTCCTCCATGTGTATCACCATTGTACAATGTTTACCTTATGGTGGATCGGAATCAAGTGGGTTGCTGGAGGACAATGTATGTATCACTGTAATCTTGGTAGCCTCATATAATATCATTGTTTGCAAATGTTTGTCCTATTCTGTCCCACACAATACTGCTACTTCCTGATATTTTATTTATGGATGCTGGCAGTAGAATCAGTATAATTTTGTTCCTTTGGGACTCCATTGCTCTACTGCAAAACCATCCCCACTACTGTCTTTTCCATGATGTAAAATAATTCAAACTGTGGGAGTGTGGTCCTGGAAGCTAAGAACTTGTGCAAAAATGTCGTTCCTGAGAACCTTAACAAATGTAAGGAGCCAGTGTGTGATTCTACCTGCTTGATTTCGCCCTAATTTCAATGCTGCTTTTCAGTAGTTTGGCGCTAAAACTAGATGTGTTTTTTCATCTTGGAAAATGAAATAAATGTAAAAGGTACATAGGAGACTTTGACAGTACAACTTGTAATCAAGTCTTATTGTTTTTAGAGAAGAGGAACATTTCAGAGGTTTAATAAAGAAGTCTGTTATGCCCAAGCTTGCACTTTAATTTGTTGAGTCAGTTAAGCCAGTGCTGCAACTGATATCTTCAGTACTTTTTGAGTCACTGGCCTGCACTAAGAACACAGTAAGTGTGGTCAGAACGACTGATTTTCCTACTTGTCAGTGACTCGGCTCGACTGGAGGATCTGCATGGAAGACAGGCAACTCACATTTTCAGAAAGAAAGCAGCATTGGAAACCAATGGGGTTGATTTACTAAAGGTAAATAGACTGTGCACTTTGCAAGTGCAATTGCACTCATTTCCCTCAGAGCTTAGTGAATGTGATGACGCTTCACCGATTTCCACTATATAATTATATGCACACAAACATGCTGTTCTTTATTTTCCTTGTATCTGAATGGGTATTCTTTACAAAGTGAAGCTTCACCGCATTTACTAAGCTCTGTGGAAAATGCACCCTTTATTTGCCTTTAGTAAATCAACCTCATATATCTCTTGTGATAGGTTTTCTTTACCTCCAAATGTTCTTTCCATGGTACAGTACTTTATCGTTTCAGTTGGATTACTCCCACCAGGAGAAGACAATGGCCTGGCAGGAGGCATTACCGTGTTGATGCGGGAAACGACTGGATTTCTTTCCCGTGGTTGCAGGAAAGAAATTTGCTCAGTGTATGGTCGGCCTAAGGCTAAGTCAGCAGGGGTTGTAATAGATGGAGCCTTTGGATGTGAAATGGCACGGCCCGCTTATCCAAAACCTAAATCTGTTACCTGTGACCACTACAGATAATTATATAACGCTGTCAATTTATATAACGCTTTACATATTTATTATACATTCAGATCAGTTCCTGCCCTCAAGGAGCTCTCAATCTACAGGCTAAAGCTTAATCTAAAGACTTGCGTGTTTCCACCCAGCTTTGTATGTTCCCGTTCCTGTTGTGTTCCCCATAATACAGCGTTCCTGTTGTGTTCCCCATAATACAGAAACGTCCCCTGTATCACAGTTCCAGCCAGTGTACAGACAGATGTCTCGCAATTAGAGACCTAGGAGATATAACAAGCCATTTAGGTTTTTCTCCACAGCATCTATCAAAAACGGAATTATTAATTTTTCCTTCATTCATTGGAGTACACAGCACAGTTGTAGTTTGTAAGAAATCACAGTGTAGATACTTTTTTTTTTTTTTTTTACCCTTTTCCCTTTTTTATTTATTTTGTGGAGTGATGTACAGCTCCTGCTCCCCATTTTTAATGAGTGGCATGACAACAGGGCTGAATTACACAGAGCTGTGATGTCAATCACTGACTTTCATTTTTCCCTCATTGTTGGTGGAGGAGATAGTTCTCTCCTAACTGCTGCAGCAGCCACTTAACACGGAGAAGAAACCAGAGCTGATGATTTTGGCATATATTTTTTATTTAGAATGCTGAGATACAGAGGTCTAGCCGGGGCTGCCTTTTTACAATGCAAATCAAGCAAGCGGAGGGCAATTTCCTTCAGATGGCTTAGGTCTGGATAAAAATGACCTCAGGCAAAAATTAAGGCCTGGGTCTCAAAGCTACCTTTACTTTGTAAAGAAAAAAGAATGGAGCTTTGCATACAAGGCTGCTAGCTCCGAAACCCGCCTTGATAAAGTGATGGCTACTAGGAAGGTGATGTTCAATGACAAAATCTGCAAAGAAATCTCCCAGATAGGTTTGAAAGGGGGCTTCTGGAGAATCAAAAATACAAAGCTCAAATCTTAGCTCAAGGGGAGGAGCAATGTGACCACTTGTACAATAGTATGAACTAAGTAACGGTTAGCCATTTCCTGCTGAAGAATAGAATAGAATAACCAAGGCTTATTCTTCAATGGTACTCAGTGCTGGACACTGATCTACCTGTAAATAAAAGAAGCTAATGACCTGACCAACTTCAAAGGTATGGCAATTGTACCCCTGAGACTTACATCAGTGAAAACAGGCCCTCTTGGTAGAGTGGGAAACCCTGTGAGGTGGTTTATGGGCTTGAAGCATGGTGGAATTGACTGCTTCAAAGAGGCCCCAGTCTCTCTCTTTTTCTCTTTCCCCCTCCCTCTCCTTCCACCTTTCCCTCCCTCTCATTTCATCTTTCCCTCCCCTGCCTTTTCCCTCCCCTTCCTTTTCCCTCCCTCTCCTTTTCCCTCGCTCTCTTCTCCCCTCCTTTACCACCCTCCCCTCCTTTACCTCCCTCCTTCTCCTCTCTCCTTTCTCCTTTCCCCTTTCTCCTTTCCCCTTTCCCCTTTCCCTCTCCTTTCCCCTTTCCCTCTCCTTTCCCCTTTCCCTCTCATTTCTCCTTTCCCCTTTCCCTCTCCTTTCTCCTTTCCCCTCTCCCTCTTCCTCTCCTTTCCCCTTTCCCTCTCCTTTGTCCTTTCCCTCTCCTTTGTCCTTTCCCTCTCCTTTGTCCTTTCCCTCTCCTTTGCCCTTTCCCTCTCCTTTGCCCTTTCCCTCTCCTTTGCCCTTTCCCTCTCCTTTGCCCTTTCCCTCTCCTTTGCCCTTTCCCTCTCCCTCTCCTTTGCCCTTTCCCTCTCCTTTGCCCTTTCCCTCTCCTTTCTCCTTTGCCCTTTCCCTCTCCTTTCTCCTTTGCCCTTTCCCTCTCCTTTCTCCTTTCCCTCTCCTTTCTCCTTTCCCCTTTCCCTCTCCTTTCTCCTTTCCCCTTTCCCTCTCCTTTCTCCTTTCCCCTTTCCCTCTCCTTTCCCCTTTACCTCTCCTTTCTCCTCTCCCCTTTCCCTCTCCTTTCTCCTTTCCCCTTTCCCTCTCCTTTCCCCTTTCCCTCTCCTTTCTCCTTTCCCCTTTCCCTCTCCTTTCTCCTTTCCCCTTTCCCTCTCCTTTCTCCTTTCCCCTTTCCCTCTCCTCTCTCCTTTCTCCTTTCTCCTTTCCCTCTCCTTTCTACTTTCTCCTTTCCCTCTCCTTTCTCCTTTCCCCTTTACCTCTCCTTTCTCCTCTCCCCTTTCCCTCTCCTTTCCCCTTTCCCTCTCCTTTCCCCTTTCCCTCTCCTTTCTCCTTTCCCCTTTCCCTCTCCTTTCTCCTTTCCCCTTTCCCTCTCCTTTCTCCTTTCCCCTTTCCCTCTCCTTTCTCCTTTCCCCTTTCCCTCTCCTCTCTCCTTTCTCCTTTCTCCTTTCCCTCTCCTTTCTACTTTCTCCTTTCCCTCTCCTTTCTTCTTTCTCCTTTCCCTCTCCTTTCTCCTTTCCCTCTCCTTTCTCCTTTCTCCTTTCTCCTTTCCCCTTTCCCTCTCCTTTCTCCTTTGCTCTTTCCCTCTCCTTTCTCCTTTGCCCTTTCCCTCTCCTTTCTCCTTTGCCCTTTCCCATTCCTTTCTCCTTTGCCCTTTCCCTCTCCTTTCTCCTTTGCCCTTTCCCTCTCCTTTCTCCTTTGCCCTTTCCCTCTCCTTTCTCCTTTGCCCTTTCCCTCTCCTTTCTCCTTTCCCCTTTCCCCTTTCCCTCTCCTTTCTCCTTTCTCCTTTCCCCTTTCCCTCTCCTTTCTCCTCTCCCCTTTCCCTCTCCTTTCTCCTTTCCCCTTTCCCCTTTCCCTCTCCTTTCCCCTTTCCCTCTCCTTTCCCCTTTCCCTCTCCTTTCCCCTTTCCCTCTCCTTTCTCCTTTCCCCTTTCCCTCTCCTTTCCCCTTTCCCTCTCCTTTCTCCTTTCTCCTTTCCCCTTTCCCTCTCCTTTCTCCTTTCCCCTTTCCCTCCCCTTTCCCTCTCCTTTCTCCTTTCCCCTTTCCCTCTCCTTTCTCCTTTCCCCTTTCCCTCTCCTTTCTCCTTTCCCCTTTCCCTCTCCTTTCCCCTTTCCCTCTCCTTTCCCCTTTCCCTCTCCTTTCCCCTTTCCCTCTCCTTTCCCCTTTCCCTCCCCTTTCCCTCTCCTTTCCCCTTTCCCTCTCCTTTCCCTCTCCTTTCCCTCTCCTTTCCCTCTCCTTTCCCTCCCCTTTCCCTCTCCTTTCCCTCTCCTTTCCCTCTCCTTTCCCTCCCCTTTCCCTCCCCTTTCCCTCTCCTTTCCCTCTCCTTTCCCTCTCCCTTTCCCCTTTCCCCTTTCCCTCTCCCTCTCCTTTCTCCTTCCCCCTTTCTGGGCTTCAACAGATGCCCAAACAGAATTACTATGCTGTGTGCTCCAATTAACTTTACTCCAATTTTGTGTTTTTGCTGTTTTAAGAAGCACTGCATATTTGAAGTTTCAGAATTGATATTTCTTGACTTAACTCAAACTGACTTTTTTTTTTCATTAACTATGTACATTGTCTGTTACCTTACAGCCTTTTTTGGTGCACATATGAACGCCTTGATTCACGTAGTGATGTACTTGTATTATGGGTTAGCAGCTTGTGGACCTCATCTCCAGAAATATCTCTGGTGGAAGCGATACTTGACAATTTTACAATTGGTAAATTGCACCTTTTTTTTGGGGTTTGGGTTGTGATAAGAATGTTCATCTTCATAGAATACTGTTATAATCTTTTATGGTTTCTTTTCGGATTGTAGGTCCAGTTCCACGTCACTATTGGCCACACTGCACTCTCTCTGTACACTGATTGCCCCTTTCCAAAATGGATGCACTGGGCTCTAATTGTATATGCCATCACCTTCATAGTTCTCTTTGCTAACTTCTACTATCGGACATACAATGAGCCCAAAGGATCAGCACGAAGTGGAAAACCTGTCCAAAATGGGAAAGCGATTACAAATGGTGGGGCATATGCCAATGGTGTAGTGCATAAAGTGGATAACCACAAATCTGGTGTAGAGACTGGACGGAAAAAGAGAAAGGGAAAATCAAAGCGGGAGTAGATGACCAGCTTCATGCCTTATACTGCCTGGTGATGTGGATCCACCATGACGGGGTGAAGCACCCCCTTCAAGGAGTCATTTTGATTATATTTATCCTGTTTGAGCAAAAGGTTTAAAAGCTCTTTAGGTACAATACTTGACTGCAGGCATTATTTCTTTATCTATAACGGAGCTTGAACTGATCTCAATTTATTCTTTCCAGTGCACAAGCTAGTAATGCTATTTTTAATCTGTTTCTCTGGAGGGAGGAATGACAGTTTCTGTTGGCTTGTGCACAGCAAGCGAGTTCCTGCTGAATAATATGTTGCAGTAGCAAAGAGGATTCTATAACCTGTAATTCAGATGATTAAGGGGGAGGCACAAATCGCTGCTAGCAAAATAAACCAAGGGATCTCTCCATTCTCTTATAGTTAAGCATGTCAAAATATTATGGCACATTCTCTTTGTTTAGCTGAGAAAATGATGCTATTAGGTTTAATTGCTCGCAGAATCCGAAAAGAAACATGAGGGTGGAGTTTCTCTGGAAGAGCTAGTAGTGTGTGAAAGCCATACGCAAGCTTGTTTTTATGTCATGTTTATGTATATCCAAGGTACCATTTTTATTTTGTAGTTTAGGATTTGCAGCTGATGTAACAAGAAAGGAACTAGTTGCAAAATACATCTAACTAGAGAGTGTCTCTTTCTTTCTTTCTTTCTTTCTTTCTTTCTTTCTTTCTTTCTTTCTTTCTTTCTTTCTTTCTGTCTCTGTCTCTTTCTTTCGTTCCGTCTATTTCTCTCTCTTTCTTTCGTTACGTCTCTTTTTCTCTCTTTCTTTCGTTCCGTCTCTTTTTCTCTCTTTCTTTCGTTCCGTCTCTTTTCATTCTTGCTTTTTTTTTTTTTTTTCTTCATATGACATTCAGAGATTGTATGTGAGGAAATGTTGGTATACCTCTAATATTCCTTGTACTGCTGTTCCCTTATAATAACTATTAGCCAGTTTAAAAGCTATCTTCCCTAGTTCACTAGCCATTAGAACAAAGATGCTGAAGGTTATATGAAAGAGAGCTCATAACCCATACACACATAATTAAGGCAAGTTTCCCTTGATAATATTTACTGTACATTTTTCTATCAAGTTGTGTTTACTTTACATTTCTATGCACCTTTTAGGACTCTTCTATTTTCTGAGGCATGGTTGCCCTGCCTGCTTTTTTTTTTTTTTATTGCTGGTTGTGAGGGGCGTCCTGTAGTCAAGTGTACCTGGGCTACAATTTGTCCATTTTGTTACAACAGAAACACAATGCCTAACTTGGAGCAATCAGATAAAGAGGCTGATTTAATAAATTCCAATTTCTGCTGCTCTAAAGTAGCGTTGCAACAGAATAAAAGCTACCACTGTCCACTTCCTAGAATTATAGGTTTGTTGTGAGTAAATTTCTGTCTCCTCTCAATTGCTAAATCTTTTGCAGTGCAAGTGTTCAAGTTGGCTGGCCAGGATTGCAGGTGCAGAATGCCCAAAAAGAGCAAAGAGCTCTGATCCATTTGCAAAGAGCAAAGGTCACTTGAGTCACCCATTGTAAGGTTGGCCACACACACGCATAGACTTTTTCTGTTCAGCTTACAAGCTGAATATGAAAGAAATGTAATAGATTCCTTCACCCATATTATACAGGGTGGATGAACAGATCTCCACCTGTGGCTATTGCCTTCTAATAGGTGGTGCTCCATCTGAGTGGACGCGGACACTGATCGGCCAGCAATTTTCCACCTGGCTCCTTTGATCTTTCAATTGAAGGATGTAAGGCAGGAGTGACCCATAAGACGTATGTTAGGAAGACGTCACCCATAAGACGTATTTTACCCAGTTCATTAGAAACTGTTCAAAATTTGATCAGCATATGCTCAGTCCTAACAGCCTGTCATAAAGAACATAGCTCCAAACCTCCTCAGGTAGTACATAAAGGGAAATCCTTTACTTTTTGGAAAAATTGTGCTGCCATTGCCAACTTCACCATTTTGGCATGTTTTGGATGAGGTCAGCGATGACAGCCTGTATAATTTTCCAAGTACAGTTTCTCTTAAACTAAATATTTTACACTAATTTTTTTATTTACTTAACACCAAAACCATAAGAAAATTGTAGACCCAAAATCATATAAGGAATGATGATTGTTAAATAAGGTGTATATTTTAGTGAAATGTTTGGTCACATGTGTTGTAAAGGGGGGAGTTTAGTATCATGGGCCTGTAGTGCAGTCCCACAATGTTATTGCATTGCCATGTTGGTGATTGTGCTGGCATGCACATAATCTAGTTCACATATTGCATGAATGTTACTGAATGATGGCCAAGTGTAAAGCAGACAGCATAGCAGGAGTATTGTTTTTTTATGTGTTGGTGTGGGCATTATTGGACATCATTACTGGCCAATCCAAAGACTGTGTTATAAGTTGAAATGCATTATGAAATGTGAGAATGTCATACATCGTTCCTCAGACATGCAGCGAGTTTGCTGCTGCCGGTACAAGAGATTACTCCTTTTATTGATAGTCTTTAATAAATTGCTTTCAGCCAGATGATGGTTGCTTTCTTTTAAATGGGTGATTCCTGCTTAACTTAAACTTAAAAATGACAAGCCTACCACCTTGTAATGTGGTACACAAAATAAGATCAATTCACGAAGCTAAAACAAGGAAACATTTTTTTGTGTTTTAAAATTACAGTCCACTAATGAAATAATATGGCTAAAATAAAAACTCATTCTTTTTTTTTATTATTTTTTTTTTTAACAAAAGCTTAGTGGGTTGAGCTTAATGCATCCATTTGTATCGTTATCTGTTCCAGTATGAGCCTTTTTAAAACTATAAGTTACTAACCAAATCAGATACATGGGTAGGTGAGACACACCTTGATGATCAGCGAGGGTTTTGTACAGAACAACCCTAGGACTGAAAGCAGAGAAAAATGCTATTTGGTTAAGCAGTTTGCCCTTTCTCATGCAAGAAGTATGGAAGCCATGGAAAAGGAATTATTTCCAGTAAGGATCTGATAATAAAACTTTAATGTTTTTCATTACCGATCGCCTCAAATAAGCTAGAAACCCCCTTTTTAGCAGAGATGTAATACTTAATAGTTTATTAAGAAGCTACGCATAATGTGAGTCTAGTATTTCAATTTATGTGTTGTCTTTTTTCTAATGTTTGGTTTGTTGGTGACAGGTCAGCATTTAAGTAAATTTATGAAAATACCATGACAGTTTAGTTGATTCAGTTATTGTCCTGTATGAAATATTGTTACTTGTGTCTCCTTGATAAGTGCTATGTTAATTTTGATGCTTATGCTGGTTATATATTTTAAATGTGTTCCAGTGAATGTAAAGTCAATGTGCAATCCTCTATTATTTCATGTGTGCCCTCACATTAAACTTCTAATCTGCAGCAGGTGAGAGATGTACAGGATGGATGATACCATTTTATCATATACTGACACTTGGCCTAGAGTAGGCTTTTCATTTCAGCTAGCCATAGTGTTTACCAGATAGTGTTGGTTACCAAACATCTTCCTCTGTATGAGTTTCTGGTTTTGTTGTATTTCCCCAATGTTTTAACTTTTTTTTTAAATCAGCAGTTATGTTTTCAACTTTCAATATTGAATCCAGTTCACTGACTAATACATGGCTTTATTATTGAGAAACTGCTCAGCCAATTGACAGGAAACTGGTAAAGTAAAAAACTTGATTCACTTGTAATTTTAAAGCGGGACTTTACTCCTAACACCTTGATAAAAAATAAAGTTCTTTAGCAAGAAACATACAGTCCACATGAATAATTATGCTACCAAAATTAGTGTACTGTAAATTGCCTTCAGCATTGTTCCTGTTTCTTCTTGCTGGTGGCTGCCATTTTGCTAAAGCCCAGAGCCCCTGAACAGCAGTAAAATAAAGCGAAACTAAATCCATCTCTTTAACAATTTCAAAAAAGTTACATTGCTGGAATTGCTAACTGACAACATTTGCTTGTTTCTTCAACCAAACAATTGCTGGTGTTATAACTTATCGCATGTGGTGCACCATGGCAGTTGCAGATCAAACAGAGGTAGCTTCCTGGGCTGTAAAGTATAGGAGGATTGAATTCCTCTTTAAGGCTGTCAGCAGATCGGCCTCTACAAACTTGGTAGTGCCTAAAAATGGAGAGCGACTGAGCATGTGCAGAGCAGAGTGAGGCAGTGTATTACTAGATTTTATACAATATAGGCACTTATTTTTAATGTTTAAATAGCTATACATGCAAAAGGGGCCAACCTGAAGTGATCTAGCAGGACTTAATTTTTCTGACTAAAGTTCCACTTTAGGATAGGTTCACATATGAGCCACATGCGGCTCACAGCAGGGATCCAGTGCATCCTGGTTCACCGTTTCAAGTCCGATTTCAGCCCAAATTTTGGGCTGAGTTTAGACCTGAAATGGACCAAAAGACGCACAGTGTTTTTGTGCAAATCATACCAGACCAGCTACGGAGATATGTGAACTGACTCCAGAGAGAGCCAGTCAAAATCTCCAGCTATTGCGAATTAGATGCGGGGAACATACATCTAATTCGCAGTGGTGTGAACCCAGCCTCAAAGTGTAAGTTCACCTTTACAGAAAACCTGTAAGGTGAACTTACACTGGATCCTGTCCCCAACCCCTCCGGTTCCGCTAACCTTGAGTCCAGCAATTGTTCGTTCTGACAGCTCATATCGCCGTTGTACCGGTCCGGGGATTTGAAATCCCCGTGGCTTTCTCTCCTCTTCTGCAGTGACAGGACGGGCTACGTGGGATCTAATTGGGCCCATGTGACGGCACTGACCAATTAGAATGCTCCTAAACGTATCTCCTGATGAGGTAGGTTTTGGAGATAAGGCAAGGGGTTTTCTAAGCCCCGGACTAGTGAGGCGGTGACCTGGTGTGTCAGTGCAGGTGATCGCCGCTCCCCAGGTCAGAGGGACCGGGGGGGGGGGAATGGGGTCCTATGTAAATTCACCTTACAGATTTTTCTGTAAAGGTGAACTTAACCTTAAAGTATAAGCTCTTTCTGTGCAAGACATGAAAGGTGTTACTATTCTTGTAAGGTGACTTCAGTCAATGTAACCTCAATTTTCCTTTTTTTTCATATGGAAATCATTTCTGCTGTTTTGTTTTTGTAAGATTATAGCAATACACAGCACAAATTGTACATTTAATGCGATGTATTCATTTTCTGCCTGTGGATAAGCTAGATAAACATTGCATAAAAGTAAAGTACGTATTTTATTTATTATTAAATTATTTACTGTTTTTTGATAACCATACTGTCTGATGGAATGCTAAAATGTATTTAAAGGGTTTTGAATAAAAGCACCGTTTTATGGGCATAAGTCACTAACTTAAGCTGGCCAAACTTCACCTGCTGGACTGAATGCGAAAAAATTAACTAATGTCCCCATCCACACTAAATGCTAAATTTCCTGCTGATGGCCAATGTATTCTGACAGTAGGCGTCTGAGGCTGCCAAAATACCTGAACAGTTGCTACATCTTTTTGGCTGCAGTCACTGTTCGGCTGATTTTTCATTTGACATTTGTCAGGCCAGCATGACCACCCGCTGTTGGAATTTTGTTTCAAGATGGCATGAGTTTTTTAGTTAAACAAAATGACAGGCACACATCACCTGTGTTTATATTTTGTTTATCAGTCAGGAATGAAAATTTGATGTTCTCCACTTTTAATTGATAAAGTAGTACCACCTTGTCTAGTCATAAAGAACATGCTGGGGGTGGGGCGATACATGTTGGTGTTGTGGTCTGGATGAACCGAGCTGAGGCAGCTTTTACCCACTAACCAGTCGGGCCAGGTGAGGTGTGCGGCGGCCGGGCTATCGATTCCTATTTCTGCAGTGATTTTTAGACTTTTTATATTCCAACTTCCAAATCCAGGTGTGAATGTGACTATATACAAAAAGAATGGAATAATACAGCGCTCTTAGGTTACAACAAACTTATGTAAAGTCAAGAAGCAATGTGACAGTAGTATATGGATAGTGTTTTGCCACTGTATGGAGAACAGTGACACTACACAATAGTTAAAAATGATATAAAAACAATAGGAGTTAAAAGCAATTAGAATATCAAATGCAAATAAAGTCTATCTGTCCACAGAGGGCTGCCAGTTCGGAGTAAGAATGAACAAGAACTCTGGATTGGAAAAACGAAAAAAGAACAGCGCCCTCTAAGTGCAGTATACAGGATGGTTTAATCGATAAAAACATGGTATAAAAAAAACTCACAAAGGTGAAGAAACAAAAGGCATGATAGATCATCCGCTCCCGATGGCCGGGTGAAAGTGGGTGAGGTCCGTGGGATGTGGCTATGTCTCCTGGAAGGGATCCTAAGCCGGTCACACCGCTGGTTTACTGTGCTGCCGGTGAATAGGAGAGAGGATCGGTGGATGACACTGCTCGTTGTGGTGGACGTCACTTCCGGGTCGGGACAGCAGGAGGTGCTCGCGTTCGGGACATGCATGTCCCTTTCTCAGGTTTGGATCAAAGCCTTGGTTCCAAGCCCGAGGAAGGGACACGCATGTCCCGAATGCGAGCACCTCCCGCTGACCCGACCCGGAAGTGACGTCCACCACAGCGAGCAGTGTCATCCACCGATCCTCTCTCCTATTCACCGGCAGTTCAGTGAACCAGCGGTGTGACCGGCATAGGATCCGATCCAGGAGACATAGCCACTGCCACATCCCACGGACTTCCCCCACTTTCACCCGGCCATCGGGAGCGGATGATCTATCATGCCTTTTGTTTCTTCACCTTTGTGAGTGTTTTTATACCATGTTTTTATCAATTAAACCAGCCTGTATACTGCACTTAGAGGGTGCTGTTCTTTTTTCATTTTTCCAATCCAGAGTGAATGTGACTGACTGCTATGCAGCAGTTACTCATGTTTTACATGGAATAATAAATAAGGTAAGCAGCAACATGGGATAATTCTCGAATCATGACTTTAAAACAGATGGTGCCCCCTGATCCCAAGCAATTAAAAGGTTAGCTATGGTATATAACCACACAACCTGATTTGGTGATAAAGCATCAACTGCAAAGATTGTTGACCCATTGTTTGTGGGTGCAATGCATGAGCCATGATGTTTTTTAGCGTAAAAAAAAAAAGCATTGTATGAAGATTTCAGTACATAATCTGGAAGCTGTTCCAATAAAGTGTGTCTTATTGTTGTTTTCCATTACACACACCGTGTAGTACTTTTGAGGTTATCTATTTTCTTTCTGTTAATTTTATGGTTATGTGTGAACGTTGGCATTGCCATCTTATCTGTACATATGCCTGTTTTTCAAGTTCTGTGATTCGACATTAACCTGAGACTCATTTTTGTTTTTGGATGCAGTTTGTGGAAGTAAAACTTATGTTCATAAAGTTTTGGGCCAGTAGCAGGAAAAATCCTTAAATATATCTTTAAATAGTGCCTCTCTCTTCCTTTTATTTTAGCCTCTTGTAGTTTCCTGCAAAACACGGTTCAGCTAGGGAGAGAAAGGGCCAGCAATCTAAGCCAATCAGGCTTTACTAAATTTCAGTAACACAGGGAGATGGTTGATGTGATCGGAGAGTAAAGGATTGACCCCATCAATGCGTTGCTGGTTCTTCACTATCCAATCACAGGCTAGGGCAGTCATTAATCAAGCTATATTACTTTAACTTTAAAGTAGTTGTTGTTATATCCTCTGAGTTGTGAGAGACACAAGACTCTGGTCTGGAACAATGGATGTTTATTTCAGTACACACTGTACACTGCAACATGCATCTCAGGACAGGTACATCTTATATGCTTCCTTACATGTGCTCTAAGATGGCTACTATACCCCTTGACCCTTGTCATCACTCCAGGGTGGAGCCAGCCTTAAAGTGACAGTACATGTGGAACCTTTCAGGTATAACACCTTCCATCCATCCCTAAAAAAAAAAAAAAAAAAAAAAAAAATTACAACAAAACGAGAAAAGGCACAAAACATTAACTAATAACTGTCCAATAACAGTCCTCCAAACACAGGAGATGCACCGGATATTTCCTGCATCCAGATGTGAGACCAAGCTTCCAGGGACAGTTGCGGGGATACAATGTCATCGGATCACTTTCGGCGGCCCCGTCGAAAGTCTCGTAACCGGTCTGGAAGCTGAAACCGATCAGGAGGGCGACAGTGTTGTTGAGGTCGGGCACCCAGCGACTCGGGACCGGAGGAAACAGGGCTGGCCGGAATGGGCACCGGCGGGGCCAAGAAGGGATCCACCAGCTCAGTGGGTGAACAGACCTCCGGACCAGGGCTGGAGGGCTCTGTTGGAGCTGAGTTCAAAAGTTCAGAGTCCCCCCAATCATCAGTCCCCGTGCATTCTGATCCGCTGGGAGCAGATCCTTGCGACACTGGTGGTTCAGCTGGCGTCAGGGATTTGGGCAATTGAAAACGAGGACGCAGTTGGTCTGCATGCCGTCTGCAAATGGAACCATCTTCCAGGCAGACCCTATACATCTTGGGTCCCAAAGTCTCTGCAATGACAGCAGGAAGCCACCGGGCGTTGGAAGCCCCATAAGATCGGGCCCATACCTTTTGTTGGGCTGTGAATTGAGGGAGCTCATCATGTTTGACCATCTTGTCTTGGGATTGCAGTACATGTTCCTGGACTGTTTGAGGACGGAGCATGTCCAAAACAGTCCATGGCTGCCGACCCAGAAGGAGTTCTGCTGGAGTTTTCCCGGTGGTTGCATGTGGTGTGTTTCTGTAAGCAGAAAGGAAGGAGTCCAGCTGCTGGGGTGACAGGGACTGTTGTTTACTTGCAGCCACTGTAGCTTTGAAATAGCGTTTAAAAGTCTGCACAAACCGTTCTGCTTGACCATTAGTAGCCGGGTGGTAAGGTGCAGTCAACTTGTGCTTGATGTTGTGGGCAGTCAGGAAACGCTGAAACTCCTGACTGGTGAATTGTGCACCATTGTCAGTGACTATCTCTCTGGGGTATCCAAACGTAGCAGCGAGATGTAACAGTATGGAAACCGTTGCCTTAGTCATTGGCTGAGTAACAGGAATTACCTCAGGCCACTTTGAATGGGCGTCCACTATGATCAAGAAGGTGTGTCCTCTGATCGGGCCTGCAAAGTCCAAGTGTAGGCGAAACCAAGGAACTGTGGGCCAAGTCCAGGGCTGGACACACCATCGAGGAGGGTCTCTTGCAGTTTGTGCACATCCAGCACAAGCATTCACATATGTTGTGATATCTGAGTCTAGGTTTGGCCACCACACATAGCCTCGGGCCTTTTGTTTCATACGTGTGCCCCCGGGATGACCAGTATGTAGCAAGCCCAGAATGTGTCTCTGGAGGGTCTGTGGAATGATCACTCGGTCTCCCCATAAAACACAGTTGCCAGCCACAGTTAATTCCATACGCCTACGAAAATAAGGTTCATAATCCTGTGTGACGGTTGCAGGCCAACCGGACCGTACCCAGGAGAGTATTGTTTTCAGAAACGTATCCTTGGCTGTATGGGCTGCTATCTCCCCAGAAGACAAGAAGGACAGGCTGGTGTAACGACAACTCTTGACCGGTGGAGAAGAGTCCATTAACTTCCCTGTCAGTCGGGACATTGCGTCCGCATTCGCATTGGCATCATGACCGCGATACTGGATTTTGTAGCTGTATGCTCCCAAGAATAGGGCATAGCGTTGGAGGCGGGCCGCAGTAGTCTGAGAGATGCCTTTGTCAGGGCTAAAGATCTGAAGGAGTGGTTTATGGTCTGTCAGTATGGTAAATTCCCTACCATACAGGTAAAGATGAAACTTCTTAATTGCCCATATCAGCGCTAGAGCCTCTTTGTCAATGTGTGAGTAATTGCTTTCTGCTTTTGTCAAAGACCTGGAGGCAAATGCCACTGGTTTTTCTGACCCATCTGGTAAGATGTGAGATAGTACAGCACCCAGACCATAGGGTGAGGCATCACAAGCCAAGGTGAGAGGCTTCTGGAGGTCATAGTGCACGAGCATGCGTGACGCCAACAGCTTCCGCTTAGAGACTTCAAAAGCCCGTTGGCATGCAGCCGACCAGTCCCATCTTGAGTGTTTTTCCAAAAGCTTGTTCAGCGGAAACAAGGTGTGTGCCAGATCTGGCAGGAATTTGTGGTAATAGTTCAGCAAGCCAAGGTATGATCTCAACTGCTGGACGTTGGTTGGGGCTGGAGCTTTGACTAAAGCATCAACCTTGGCTTCCGTGGTGTGTATACCCTCTGCATCCACAAGGTGGCCACAAAACTCCAATTTAGGCACCATGAATTGGCATTTTGCTAAGTTCACTTTTAGACCCTGTTCTTGGAGTCTCGCCAACACAAGTTCCACGTTCCGCTTGTGTTCCTGCTCTGTCCATCCTGTGATGAGCATGTCATCTAGCAGGCACTGCGTGAAAGGAATGTCCGCCAAAATCTCGTCCATTTTTCCTTGCCAAATGGCTGGGGCGGAGGCTACACCAAACACCATCCGATTGTATTCATACAGTCCCTTGTGGGTGTTGATGGTTAGAAACTTGCGGGAAGAAGGATGGACCTCAAACTGTAAATATGCTTGTCTGAGATCAAGCTTGGTGAACTTTTGGCCCCCTGCAAGAGAGGCAAAAATGTCATCTACTCTGGGTAGAGGATACTGGTCTATCTCCAGTTGGGAGTTCAGTGCCATGCGGAAATCGCTACAAATGCGTAAGTCCCCATTCGCTTTCTTTACTGGTACAACTGGTGATGCCCACTCGCTGTGCTCTACCTTGTTCCTCCAGCTGACTTAGTTCTGCTTCCACTCCTGCTCGCAGTGCGAAAGGTACTGTCCGAGCTTTGAAGAACTTAGGCTGAGCGTTGGGTTTCAGCTTGAGTCTTACACAGTCGTGGTTGTTTATCTCGCACCTTCTTGCTACGGCAAACTCGTTTAAGATGGCCTGTCTTACCGCAATTATGACAGGTCTGATCCTTAAACCTGCAGACTTTGTGGTCATGGTCTGTATTTCCACAACGGTAGCAGGCTGACTCCCGACTTGGTGGGGGTCTGTATTTCCAGTTTGCGGCAGTTGGCTTGACTGCTGTTCTGAAAACTTCCTGTTTCACCTCTTCCCTTCTGCCCTGGGGGTTCAATTCCTCTGTATCTTTCACAGCCATTTCCATCACTGAAGCTATTTCAATTGCCTTTGTAAGGGTAAGATCTTTCTCTGTTAACAGTCTCTTTTGGCTAGACTCACAATTCAGTCCCATTACAAACTTATCTCTCAGTGCAGTAGGTAGATACTCCCCAAAAGAACAGGTAGAGGCTAGTCTGCGAAGGGCGAGCTATACCCCTTGACCCTTGTCATCACTCCAGGGTGGAGCCAGCCTTAAAGTGACAGTACATGTGGAACCTTTCAGGTATAACAGTTGTAATGGCTTTTTACCCTGATGTATTCTGTGCATTAAGATACCCCCCCCCCCCCGACCCCTTTTATACTTACCCAAGCCCTATCTTGAACCAGCAATGTACACAAGAGCAGCGTCACTCTCTCCCTCCTCATAGCCCCAGACACAGCAGCAGGAGCCATTTTCTCCCGCTGCTGTCAATCACGGCCAGTGATGAGGGAGTGGGGTTCGGGAGCAAGCCTGCACGAGTGGGGGCCCTTGCGAGGGAATGGAGCCAAGATTTCTGGCTGGGGACCTGAGAAGAGGAGGATCAAGGCTGCTTTGTGCAAAACCAATGCACAGAGCAGATGAGTATAACATTTGTTATTTAAAAAAAAAAAGAAAAAAACTTTACAATCATTTGATATACAATCACTTTATTGAAAACTGAGCTCAAATGCTGATGGTGCTCTTTGACCAAGGATGTGTTATTTTCTTCAGCTAGTTTTGTAATCTAATCTAGACATTTCTTGGGAGATAAGACAATCCAGACATATTTTTCTGCTGTGATTGTTGGTCTGATTCCTTTCTGTAACATAGTTTAATTAACTATTGATACTGCCAGTAGACCCATTATTTTTCCACTAACTGTAAAAGGCCAAGCTGTCCACCAAAAAGGCTTTTATATGTACAGGAGGTCCCATTTTTAGTTGCTAAATGGTTACAGCAGCTATCAATCAACCACCCGGGGGTATTGACAGCAGCAGATTGTATAACATCCCAGGGAGACCACCGCCTTGCAGAATTGGGAGCTGCTGGTCACCCTTTTAAATAAGGCCTCGGAGCCAAAGTGCAGAAACTAGCACAAGCAACAGGTATACAGTAAATTTAAACATTTAGACACAGCAAATATTTTACAAAACTTTAACGTTTGAATATACATACACTTTAAAGCGGAGCTCCACCCAAAAGGGTAAGCTCCGCTTGTTCGCACCCTTCCTTCTGCACTGCCACATTTGGCACTTTTTTGGGTGGGGGGGAGCGGATACCTGGTTTTGACCAAATAAGATTGCCGTGGCGATCGCCAAGCTTTTCTGGCCCCTTCTCCTCCCCCCGCTGCCTTCTTGGGGACACACACTCACGTGTCCCAGGAGATTGCGGGACCATTCAGAAAGCGTGACTCTTGCATGCGCAGTAGGAAACCAGCTGTGAAGCCTGAGGGCTTTACTGCTGGTTACCCTTACTTAAAATGCCAGCACTTGCACCTGAAGCCGATTGACAAATCGGCTTATGGTGCCAACATCACGGGATCCCTGGACAGATAAAAGTCTTTATATTAAAAGTCAGCTGCTCCAGTATTTGTAGCTGCTGACTTTTATTTATTTATTTTCCCGACTGGAGCTCCTCTTTAAGCAACTTTTACCCAAACACTGATGTATTGCCAAGTATCGGCTTTAGTGAGACAAAAAAAAAACGCGACCCATTGCTCCAAAGGTGCCATTTACAGAATTGAAATTGTTGTGCCCTTATTTTAACTGTTCCAAAAAGAGTAATGAAGTGAGATTGCTTTTAAGGTCTAATATATGAAATCGAGCAAGAGGCTAAGACCTAAAAATGTATTCACGACGATCACAATAACATTTGCCTCCTTCATAAGATGTTCTGGTACTGTTCTGCTTGTCGCTCGTGGTCCCTAAAGTGGACAATAGATAATTTAGTTTTTTTCATTTAGCCAGCAGGCCAAACGGAAAAAAGGAACTGATTTAACAGAAGTGAGTGGGATGAAGGAATTATCCCCCACCGGGACATTCTGACAGCAGGAATTTCCACTGTCAGAATAGAGTGATTAGCGCCTGCAGTCAGTTGACTTCTGTTGAACAGGGATGGCCACACACTGATTGAAATTTAGCCATTCCCTGCTGAACCGGCTGAATTTTGATCCATCTATGGCCAGCATAAGCGAGCGGGGGGGGGGGGATTATTTATCAAAAAAAAAAAAAAAATACCCTCAATAGGAGAAAGCATTTGGTGCAGTGGTTCTTTTAATCCTCTGAATAATATACTAAAAAAAAAAGTGCATTTTTGTCATATGCAGATATGGTAACTCTTCATTTATATAACAATCTTCCTCCTACTGGCAGTGTTCCCTTTAGAAGAAGCTTCCTGCAGTGCCCTTCAGTGGGGTTATGAACAGGAAAGCAGCAGAAAGAATGCTTCTCCCCACCGGAACTCAGTTTATCTTGTGTTATGCTGTCAAAAAAATTATTTGCTGTTTTATATTATTTTGGTCCTCTTTTTAACAAAGCAGCCACTAACTATACCATTGTAAATTAAAATGTTATTTCCATGTATCAAATCCTTCTTGTTTTGTGTTTGATTAGCCCTTCAAATGTGTTTCATCACGTGGTATTCTTTTTGTTGGCGAGACACTACTAATGCAGTTCTGAGGCAGAAGGCCAGCACAAGCTTCCTTAGATGCATTAACCTGTGACAAATGGGGTGGGGAGGGAGCAGAATCTCGCACTGCATATGGTGAGATGTTTATCAGGCAGAAGCTGATGGCTGACACAGTTTACTAGCAGAGATACAAAAACACACAAAGCTAAAAATGGATAGAATAATGTACCCTTCACATCTAGCATGTCCATTTCTGGTGAAAGTGACAGGGTTAGTGTATATCCATTGTAATCATTAGAAATGCATAGCATTTTCGTACTAAGATTAGAAATAAACCACTCTGGTTGAGGAATTAGCTACCTGGATTTAAGATATAAAGCTCTTGTAAGAATTAATTCTGGACCTTGTCAAATACAACTTCTATTACCTATAACATACCTTTAGTCAAAGATTTTTATAAACCCATACGCTGCAAAAAAATAAAGTAAAGTATGCGCTCACTGCCTGTTTACTTAAATAATGCTTATTCTGTGTTTCTTGTCATTTTATTATTTTTAAAAGAATGGAACCTTTCTACATACTGAAACATGAAATAACTGCATCCATGATGCTTAAACAAACAATTGACAGCTTTTAGCGTTAAGTTCCCAAATGCTGATTTATCAAAAGGGATGTATGGTTGCTTTCATGCCTCGGAGAGCCCATCGAGAGCTGGCAATGTTTTCTTTGTGGATGTCTAGATTAAAAACAGGCTGTTTGTCAGATGTTAAGGAGAGGTACACTGGGCACATGTAGGCATCTGACACTTTTGGATTATCACTAATGCCAGATTTTTCAGAGCTGGGCAAACACTGCACATGGATTATTGGTAACGTGTTTAGACTCTTCTGTGGGGAATCCACAATCTCTCCATCTGTCTTGTTCCAGAATATCCCCCAGATGTGGACGCCATATACAAACATACCTTCATGTGGTGGATCTCTAATCTAAAATGTAAAATGTAATCCTTGTTAGTCAATACAAGAAACGTATAATAATTAGTCATTTGGCATGCTGTTATTATTGTAAGTTGCTGAGATAGTTTGGCATAGCTCCTAACACTTCCAGTCATACAGAAATGCACATAAGAATAAAGGAAATGGACTGAGCTCAAAGATATGTTTTTCTTTTTCAATTTCAGCTTTTTGGAGCAGAATCTATAATACATATGGCTTAATATAAGTAAGTATGAAAATATGTCCGTAGTATCCACATTCTTTATTTGAGACATTTATGAAATCAATTGAAAGACAGACAACCAAGAGACATTAAAAAACAACCACGTACAAATCCCCCAAGACAGTCACCTATTCAGAAAAAAATACTACTATAGTATTAAAAGTACTATAGTTAATCCATGGTTGCCATTTAGCATAAAACTCTTCTGATCTATTACTACTGACCCATTTCTCATCTTCCATAATTTTGTGGACCTGTTTCACCCAGTGTTCTATGGTGGACACTTGTGGCTTTTTCCAAAAAGCCAAAATTAGCCCTTTAGCTGCATCCAACAGGTGTGGGACTATATTCTTCTTGTATGCCCTGATGGAACTTTGATTACCATGAAAACGGCATTGCACAGGATCATCCCAAATTGAAGCTGTTGTTATTTCAGAAATTAAATTCTTGAGCTCAGCCCAAAATGGCCTAATCTTGGGGCATTCCCACCAGATGTGGATATGAGAGCCTTGTTGCCAACCAACATCTCTCTGAGACTGAGGGATATGCAATGGCCAGCATCTTCGGGACCCTGCACCAACTAGACAGAAGTTTATAATTTGTCTCCTGTATTTTAGTACGTATCGAGGATGTGTGTGCCAATCTAGCTCTGTTTCCCACTCCCCAAAAAAATCGAAGGCCTGTGGTAACACTATGTTTATTCAACAATTTATGAGAGGTAGAAAGCAAACCTCTATCTATAAGTTGTTTATGCCACAGAGATTCTAAATTTGTGAGAAGTTTGGCCATTATAATCCCTCATAAATGAACAATACAAAAATGCTGTAATTGCTGGTACCTCCAGGTATCCATTGGAAACTCGCCATATTCCTCTCTAAGGTTCCTCAACGGGTGCAATTTCCCATTCCAGTCTTTCACTGAGACAGCTAGTGTCTCTGTCAGTCACCCAGGATTTAAAAAAGGGCAATGACTCACCCGGGGTAAACCACAGGAACTACCCAATGGTAGTAATGGAGAGAGGGCTACTTTAACAGTTTTGGAGAGCCCTCTGTATGGGTACGGGACCCATGGAGCTTGGGCTAAATCGTGGTCCGCCAGTGCCTTTTCTAGTAGCTACCTTTTTGTATGTGCTTTAAAATGTGCATTGAAGAGGCACCATTGCATCAATAAAATATGTAATTCTATTTATAGGATAGTTAAAAGAACAATTGAGTACTGTCCATGATACTTTTTTAAATTTGCAATAAGGCGGGCCATAGACAGTGATTTTTTTTTCTCCTGCAACCATGGTTTGCAGGAAAGAAAATTGTTTGATTCCCTCATCAACATGGTGATCCCTCCCACGGAGCCATTGTATTCTTCTGGTGGGCAAAGCTGTCCCCATCAGGAGAACACAGTTATTACTGCTAGCGGCTATAATAGCCACTAGCAATGATCACATGGAAAATCCGGCAGGCTGGTTGTACCCACGTTGATTGATCAACTGGTACATTCAGTCTGCCCATACATGGTTCGAATCTTGGCCAGTTTAGCAGGAAGAAGATTTGTCTATGGCTGGCCTAATACCCAAATTTTCAGGACGAGCTTTTGGGTGTGTCCCCTTCTTCAAGGTCTACTATCCAATATGCTTGAGGTAATCACAGCCATATTAGAGCACTTGCAAAATGAAAAATTGAGATATGTCTGTGATACTTTTTTAAATTGCACTAGCATCCAATTTTGAAGGACAAGCTTTTGGGGTGTGTCCCCTTCAAGGTCAAAACAGTACTCCAGTACTGCTTAGACCTTGAAGAAGGGGACACACCTTGTCCTGAAAATTTGGATGCTAGTGCAAGTTAAAATATCACTGACGGTAATTGTTCTCTTTGCAAGTGCAGTAATACTGCTATGATTACCTCCAGCATATAGCATAGCTACAATTTGCCAATCCCTGTTTCTGCATTAATAAAGATGACATATTTGCATACCTCATGTTACGGCTCCTTTCACACTTGTGCCACTTAGGATCCGACTTGTGAGACCCCGAATCATAGGACATGTGAAATGTGATGTATCTCTATGAGATGCATTCCAATTGACAGTACTAAAGTTGCTGCAACTTCAGAAAAGTTCCCTGCACTTCTTTGATCTGACTTTGACATGACTTCAACGCTAGAGAGTGTAATGCCGCGTACACACGAGCGGACTTTACGGCAGACTTTGCTCGGCGGACTTTGTCCGCCAGGTGCGCCGGACTTTAAAACGGACAGACTTGCACACACGACCGGACTTTCCAGCGGGCTAAGTCCGCCGTCTTTCCGACGGACTTTCGCCAGAGTTACGACGGACTTTCAGAATGAACGGACTTGCCCACACATGGACAAGTCCGTTCATTTTGAACGTGACTCAGGTGCGACGGGACTAGAAAAGGAAGTCAATCTTGCCGCTTTTATCGGCGAGATTGACACCTTGCGAGCCCCGCCGCGGGTCATACCAGGCCCTTAGGTCTAGTATGGATTTTAAAGGGAAGTCCCCCTACGCCGAAAAAACGGCGTGGGGTCCCCCCTGAGATCCATACTAGACCCCAATCTGAGCACGCAGGCCGGCCGGTCAGGAAAGGGGGAGGGGACGAGCGAGCACCCCCCCTCCTGAACCGTACCCATCCGCATGCCCTCAACATGGGGGGGTGCCTTGGGGGAGCACCTTGTCTCCATGTTGATGAGGACAAGGGCCTCTTCCCGACAACCCTGGCCGTTGGTTGTTGGGGTCTGCGGGCGGGGGCTTATCAGAATCCGGGAGCCCCCTATAATAAGAGGGCCCCCAGATACCGGCCCCCCACCCTATGTGAATGAGTATGGGGTACATGGTACCCCTACCCATTCACCTAGGGAAAAAGTGTCAATAAAACACACTACACAGGTTTTTAAAATAATTTATTAAACAGCTCCGGGGGGGGGTCTTCTTCTGGCTTCGGGGGTCCCTCCGGTTCCTCTTCTCCCGGTGTTCCAGTTCTTCGGCCGGCTCCTCCGCTGTCTTCAGGCCGCTCTCTTGCCAGCGGAGATCCGGACTTCTGGGCTTCTGAGCTTCTTGTCTTCTTCCCTCTTCTCTTCTCCAGATGTTGACACGACGCTCTCTCCGGCTGGACTGCTCTCTGAGGGCTCCGTTGTGACTTATATAGGTGGAGACCGGGGTCTGGTATGGATTTTAGGGGGGATCCCACGCCGTTTTTTCGGCGTAGGGGCTTCCCTTTGTAATCCATACCAAACCTAAGGGCCTGGTATGCCCAAAGCTCGCCGCAATAGGAAAATTTGTTTTTCCTATTGCAGCGAGCGCGAAATGCAATACCCTGCCCTCGCGTCGTATCTGGTCCGTTGGACCAGCATACACACGAGCGGGCTTTCCATCTGACCAGCACACAGACGAGCGGACTTTCCGCCAGAAACTGAGTCCAACGGAAAGATTTAAAACTTGTTTCAAATCTAGGTCCGGCGGGCTTTTGGGAAAAAGTCCGCCGGAAAAGTCCGCCTGAGCCTACACACGGTCGGATTGTTCGGCGGACTCTGGTCCGCCGGACCAAGTCTGCCGTAAAGTCCGCTCGTGTGTACGCGGCATAAGAGTCTTCTCAAAGTCAGACTCCAAAGTTGCAGTAAAAATCGTGCAACTTTGGAGTTGGGTAGTGTGAAAGGTGCCTAAAAGCCCATTTTAACTGATTGCCTGTCTGGGGTCATCGCAACCTTTCCATTTTTGTGCTCATTTCACCACATACAGCACAGCACAAACAAATATCCTTGCCGACAAGGCCTCACATGAAAGCCTTAATGGTAAATGGCCTTTGCCCTAATAGAGATTTTACTGTACACAGTTAGGAGCCCTTTTATGATGAGGTGATGTGGCTTCATGAAGATTTACAAGCAGCATATACAGGTAAGCGTAAGATTAGAGAAGCATGCAAGAGGGAGAGAGGAGGTTTATTTAACAATGTTTCTTTTCTAAAAGAACAGTTATCCTTTAAAACAGAAATTGAGTCTGCTAAAACCAATGACCACTTCTCCATAGTCCTACTACTAGACCTCTCTGTGCTCCTCAATAAACTCCACTCCCTTGGCCTCCAAGATTCTGCTCGTTTCTGGTTCTCCTCCTTTCACACTGCTCCTTCAGCCTTACCTACAACTTTGTGTCCTCTGCAGTTCCTCTTTCTGTAGGGGTTTTCCAAGGCTCTATTCTTGGGCCCCCTTCGCTTCTCTAGCTACACCTCAATTGTTCATTTGATAACCTCCCATGGCTTCCAATACCATCTCTACACTGATGACATCCAAATCTATCTCTCTACTTGCCTCACTCCTTCAGTCTCCTCTCTCAGTAGTAAAACCCCAGGGCCGTCTTTGAGGCAGAGCAAAAGGGGCAGCTGCCCTGGGCCCTGTCATGGTTGTGGGGCCCAAAGCAGCTGCCACATACTTGCCAACTATACTATACAAATAGCGGCAGCATTAATATGTAACTATGTATATCATGCCCCCTGAGGTCATATACACCATCACCTATACTGAATGCTGCCCACTGGGGAGGTAAAGGGGCATGATTGAAAATCCTGCTACAACTGTGGTCATTAAGCCTAACATCAGCCTGTTCTGCAAAGGTAAGAAAATTAGTGGGGGGGGGGGTAGTGTGGGGTGTGCACAGGTAGGCAGAGAAGATATTACAGTTTGGGGTGCCACAGCATGTCAACAGATGCGTGAGGGTGTCAATAACAATTAATGGCACTTCTGTATATCTGCTAAGGGACAGCATGTTCAAAAGCGATTTTGAATGCGTCCCTGACACATAAATGTTAACGCAGGCTAAATGTCTCAGTTACATTGGTGGTCAGTATAAATGTTCTCATTACATTGGGGCTTGATGTACAATCCTTTCATTCACACTAGTTGCCAGGGTGAAGGTCCCCCTTACATTGGTGATCAGTGTAAATCCCTCCTTACATTGGTGATCAGTGTAAATCCCTCCTTACATTGGTGGTCAGTAGGGATGAGCCGAACACCCCCCTGTTCGGTTCGCACCAGAACATGCGAACAGGCAAAAAATTTGTTCGAACACGCGAACACCGTTAAAGTCTATGGGACACGAGCATGAATAATCAAAGGTGCTAATTTTAAAGGCTTATATGCATGGTATTGTCACAAAAAGTGTTTGGGGACCTGGGTCCTGCCCCAGGGGACATGGATCAATGCACAAAAAGTCTTAAAAACGGCCGTTTTTTCGGGAGCAGTGATTTTAATAATGCTTAAAGTGAAACAATAAAAGTGTAATATTCCTTTAAATTTTGTACCTGGGGGGTGTCTATAGTATGCCTGTAAAGGGGCGCATGCTTCCCGTGTTTAGAACATTCTGACAGCAAAATGACATTTCAAAGGAAAAAAAGTCATTTAAAACTACTTGCGGCTATTAACCACTTGACAACTGGGCACTTAAACCCCCTTCCTAACCAGACCAATTTTCAGCTTTTGGTGCTCTCACATTTTGAATGACAATTACTCAGTCATGCAACACTGTATCTATATGAAATTTTTGTCCTTTTTTTCACACAAATTGAGCTTTCTTTTGGTGGTATTTAATCACCGCTGGGTTCTTTATTTTTTGCGCCGTAAAAGAAAAAAGACCGAAAAATCTGTAAAAAAATACATTTTTCTTCATTTCTGTTATAATATTTTGCAAATTAGTAATTTTTCTTCATATATTTTGGCCAAAATTTATACCGCTACATATCTTTGGTAAAATTAACCCAAATCGGTGGATATTATTTGGTCTTTGTGAAAGTTATACAGTCCAAAAGCTATGGTGCGAATATCTGAAAATTGATCACACCTGAAGTACTGACGGCCTATCTAATTTCTTGAGACCCTAACATTCCAGAAAAGTACAAATACCCCCCAAATGACCCCTTTTTGGAAAGAAGACATTCCAAGGTATTTAGAAAGATGCATGGTGAGTTTTTTGAAGTTGTCATTTTTTCCCGCAATTCTTTGCAAAATCAAGGTTTTTTTTTTACTTTTTTTTTTTCCCACAAAATTGTCATATTAGCAGGTTATTTCTCACACACAGCATATGCATACCACAAATTACACCCCAAAACATATTCTGCTATTACTCCCGAGTATGGCGATACCACATGTGTGAGACTTTTACACAGCGTGGCCACATACAGAGGCCCAACATGCAGGGGAGCACCTTCAGGCGTTCTGGAGCACCCAGGCCAATTCTGACATTTCTCTCCTACATGTAAAAATCATCATTTATTAGCTAGAAAATTACATAGAACCCCAAAACATTATATATTTTTTTTTAGCAAAGACCCTAGAGAATACAATGGCGGTCATTGCAACTTTTTATCTCGCACGGTATTTGCGCAGCAATTTTTTTAACGCGTTTTTTTGGGAAAAAAAACTGTTTTGTGCTTTACAAAAACCAAAACAGTAAAGTTAGCCTAATGTTTTTGCATAATGTGAAAGATGAAGTTACGCCGAGTAAATAGATACCCAACATGTCACCTTTCAAAATTGCACGCGCTTGTGGAATGGCGCCAAACTTTGCTACTCAAAAATCCCCATAGGCGACGCTTTAAAATTTTTTACTGGTTACATGTTTTGAGTTACAGAGGAGGTCTAGGGCCAAAATTATTGCTCTTGCTCTACCGATCGCAGCGATACCTCACATGTGTGGTTTGAACACCGTTTTCATATGTGGGCGGGACTTACGTATGCGTTCGCTTCTGCATGCGAGCACACAGGGACAGGGGCGCTTTAAAATTTTTTTTTTTTTTTTTTATTGTTCATTTTACTTTATTTATTTTAGTTTGATGCTTTTTTCCAAAAAAAAAAATTTTGGACCACTTTTATTCCTATTACAAGGAATATAAACATCCTTGTAATAGGAATATGGCATGACAGGTCCTCTTTACAGTGAGATATGGGGTCAATAAGACCCCACATCTCACCTCTAGGCTGGGAAGCCTGAAATAAAAAAAAATAAAAAAATGATCCTGGCTTCGATCGTAGCGGTGAGTCGGTAGAAGCGCGGGAGGGGGGGACATCCCCTCTCGCCTCCCGTAAGAACGATCAAGCAGTGGAACAGCTGCTATGATCATTCTCATGGTGTAGGGAATCGCCGGCTGAAAAAGCTAATATCTGAATGATGCCTGTAGCTGCACCCATCATTCAGATATCCCCGCACAAAGTCAAGGATGTTGTATGACGGCTGGCGGGCGGGAAGTGGTTAAAACGCTTTTTTTTTTTTTTAACACAAAGTTGTCCATTTATACAATATTTCTACCACATAACATGTACATACCAAAAATGACACCCCAAAATAGATTCTCCTGCTCCTCCTGAGTACGGCGATACCACATGTGTGAGACTTCCACAGCCTGGCCACATACAGAGGCCGAGTACAGCTGAGCATGGCTCAGCATGGCGGGGTATTGCGGAGTATGGCGGGGTATGGCGGGGTATGGCAGAGTATGGCGGAGTATGGCGGAGTATGGTGGGGGCATGGCAGAGTATGGCGGGGGCATGGCAGTGTATGGCGGGGGCATGGCAGTGTATGGCGGGGGCATTGCAGAGTATGGCGGGGGCATTGCAGAGTATGGCGGGGGCATTGCAGAGTATGGCGGGGGCATTGCAGAGTATGGCGGGGGCATTGCAGAGTATGGTGGGGGCATTGCAGAGTATTGTGGGGGCATTGCAGAGTATTGCACAGCATTGCAGAGTATTGTGGGGGCATTGCAGAGTATTGTGGGGGCATTGCAGAGTATTGCACAGCATTGCAGAGTATTGTGGGGGCATTGCAGAGTATTGCACAGCATTGCAGAGTATTGTGGGGGCATTGCAGAGTATTGCACAGCATTGCAGAGTATTGTGGGGGCATTGCAGAGTATTGCACAGCATTGCAGAGTATTGTGGGGGTATTGCAGAGTATTGCACAGCATTGCAGAGTATTGTGGGGGCATTGCAGAGTATTGCACAGCATTGCAGAGTATTGTGGGGGCATTGCAGAGTATTGCACAGCATTGCAGAGTATTGCACAGCATTGCATAGTAGTAGGGATGGCTGAGCATGGATGGATGGATGGCTGGATGTCTCTGTGCAGCGCTGTGGGCACTACACATACAGCCCACAGCGCTGCAGACATCCATCCATCCCCCTCTCCGCTCACAGTATACCGATCGGTACACAGGAGGGGAGGAGAGGAACCGGCGTCATCAGATGACGCCGGTCTGTTTACATGTGATCGCGCCGTCATTTGACGGCGCGATCACATGGTAAACGGCCGCGATCAGCGGCCATTTACCGGGATCCGTGATGCGCCGGGTCCTCTGGACCCGGCGGTCACGGATGTGTTCGGGTGCGCGCCCCAGGGGGCGCGCGAGAGGGGAATTCTGGGAGGACGTCATAGTACGTCCTCCCAGAGTTATCCAACCGCCCTGCAGCCGTCATTCGGCTATGGGCCGTTTGGTAAGTGGTTAATGAATTGCCTTTCCGACAATACACATAAAAGTTCATTGATAAAAACGGCATGGGAATTCCCCACAGGGGAACCCTGAACTAAAATGTAAAAAAAAAAAAAAAACTGACGTGGGGGGTCCCCCTAAATTCCATACCAGACCTGGATATTAAGGGGAACCACGCGCCAAAATTTAAAAAAAATGGCGTGGGGTCTCCCCAAAAATCCATACCAGACCCTTATCCAAGCACGCAAACTGGCAGGCCGCAGGAAAAGAGGGGGGGGACGAGAGAGCGCCCCCCCCTCCTGAACCGTACCAGGCCACATGCCCTCAACATTGGGAGGGTGCTTTGGGGTAGCCCCCCAAAACACCTTGTCCCCATGTTGATGGGGACAAGGGCCTCATCCCCACAACCCTTGCCCAGTGGCGGGGGGCTTATCGGAATCTGAAAGCCCCCTTTAACAAGGGGACCCCCAGATCCCGGCCCTCCCCCCTGTGTCAAATGGTAAGGGAGTGCTTACCATTTCACAAAAAAAGTGTCAAAAATGTTAAAAATGACAAGAGACAGTGTTTGACAATTCCTTTATTTAAATGCTTCTTTCTTCTATCTTCTTTCTTCTACCTTCCTTCGGTTTCTTCCTCCATCTTCTTCTTCTGGTGGGAGGCTCCCGCTGTGTGACGCTTCTCCTCTTCTGACGGTTCTTAAATAACGGAGGGTGGGGCCACCTGGTGACCCCACCCCCCTCTGACGCACAGGGACTTGATGGGGACTTCCCTGTGGCATTCCCCGTGACGTCAGAGGGGGGCGGACAGGGAAGTCACCGTGCGTCAGAGGGTGGCGGGTTCACCGGGTGGCCCCGCCCTCCGTCAGAAGAGGAGAAGCATCACACAGCAGGAGCCTCCCACCATGCTGGATGCAGAGCAGCCCGAGAAGACGAAGGGAAGAAGACGCCGGCGCCGCGGAGGAAGATGCCGGACGAGAACACCGGAGGAAGAACCAGAAGATGGAGGAAGAAACTGAAGGAAGATAGAAGAAAGAAGATAGAAGAAAGAAGAAGCATTTAAATAAAGGAATTGTCAAAAACTGTCTCTTGTCATTTTTAACATTTTTGACACTTTTTTTGTGAAATGGTAAGCACCCCCTTACCATTTCACACAGGGGGGAGGGCCGGGATCTGGGGGTCCCCTTGTTAAAGGGGGCTTCTAGATTCTGATAAGCCCCCCGCCTGCAGACCCCCACAACCACCGGGCACGAGTTGTGGGGATGAGGCCCTTGTCCCCATCAACATGGGGATAAGGTGTTTTGGGGGACTACCCCAAAGCACCCTCCCAATGTTGAGGGCATGTGGCCTGGTACGGTTCAGGGGGGGTGCTCTCTCGTCCCCCCCTCTTTTCCTGCGGCCTGCCAGGTTGCGTGCTCGGATAAGGGTCTGGTATAGATTTTTGGGGAGACCCCACACCAATTTTTTTTTTTTTTAATTGTGGTGCGGGGTTCCCCTTAAAATCCATACCAGACCTGCTATAGATTTTGAGGGGGATCCCATGCCATTTTTTAAAAAAAATTTTGGCCGGGGTTCCCCTTAATATCCATACCAGACCTGAAGGGCCTGGTATAGAATTTAGGGGAACCCCCACGTCATTTTTTTTTTTTTTTAATTTTGGTTCGGGGTTCCCCTGTGGGGAATTCCCATGCTGTTTTTATCAATGCATTTTTATGTGTATTGTCGGAACGGCAATTCATTAATAGCCACGAGTAGTTTTAAATGACTTATTTTCCTTTGAAATGTCATTTTGCTGTCAGACTGTTCTAAACACGGGAAACAGGCGCCCCTTTACAGGCATACTATAGACACCCCCCAGGTACGAAATTTAAAGGAATATTACACTTTTATTGTTTCACTTTAAGCATTATTAAAATCACTGCTCCTGAAAAAACGGCTGTTTTTAAAACATTTTTTTTGCATTGATCCATGTCCCCTGGGGCAAGACCCAGGTCCCCAAACACTTTTTATGACAATAACTTGCATATAAGCCTTTAAAATTAGCACTTTTGATTTCTCCCATAGACTTTTAAAGGGTGTTCCGCAGCTCTCAAATTTGCCGCCAAACACCCAAATTTTCGCTGTTCAGCGAACTGGCGAACAGCCGATGTTCGAGTCGAACATGAGTTTGACTCGAACTCGAAGCTCATCCCTAGTGGTCAGTGTAAATCCCTCCTTACATTGGTGGTTACTGTGAATGCTACTATTACATTAGTGGTCAGTGTAAATCCCTCCTTACATTGGTGGTCAGTGTAAATCTCATTACATTGGGGCTTGGTGTACAATCCTTTTATTCACACTAGTGGCCAGTGTAAAGGCCCCCCTTACAGTGGTGGTCAGTGTAAATCCCTCCTTACATTGGTGGTTACTGTGAATGCTTCTATTACATTAGGGGTCAGTGTAAACCCCTATTACATTGGTGGCCAGTGTTGAAACTCCTCTTTATATTGGTAGTCGGTAAAAAAAAGAATTTTCTGTTTATTGATGGATCCCCTCACCTCCCCAGTCCATGACGTGCAGGCAGGTGGAGAGCGAAATAGCATGGATGGGGGCCCCCAAGAATATATTTGCACAGGGTCAAATCAATATTAAAGACAGCCCTGTAAAACCCACCGTGCCCCCCTCCATGACTTTTCTAGTAAGGTCAATAATGCAACCATCCTTCCCTCCTCTCATGCCAGGGTACTAGGTGTAATCCTAGACCCTGACCTGTTCTTTCAGACCCAAATCCAATTGTAGTCTTCACCTCTGTCACATCTCTAACATGCTTCCGTTTTTAACGAATGAATCCACTAAGCTACTCATTCACTTCCCTGTTATCTCTTGCCTTTACTATTACAACTCCCTTCTCATAGGCCTACCTCTCCATAGGCTATCCCCTCTTCAGTCTATCATGAATGCTGCTGCCAGACTCGTCTACCTTACCGATTCTTCAAAGTCTGCGAACCCTCTCTGCCAATCCCTACACTGGCTGCCGATCACCTAGCGAATTTAATTGACAATACTAACAACATAACAAGCCATTTACAACTCTGTCCTGACCTACATCACCAATCTTGATCTCCAAATATCACCCAAACGGTCCTCACCACTCCTCCTAAGACCTCCTGCTCTCAAGCTCCCTTGTCTCCTCCTCCCATGCTCATCTCCAGGACTTCTCCAGAACCTCTGCCAACCTCTGGAGCTCTCTACCTCTATCGGTTTGGCTATTGGCTATCTTCTGCTTTGGCTGCCTTTAAGCGACCCCTGAAAACTCATCTCTTCTGGGAAGCATATCACCTCCAACTAATCTTTTATCACTTCCATCAGCTCATTTTTGTACCAATTGCCCCACCCTATTACATTGTAAGCTCTTATGAGCAGGGCTCTCTTAACCCTCGTGTATTTTATTTTATTGTAACTGTTTCCTTTTTATATTGTAAAATGCTGCCTAAACTGTTAGTGCTATATAAATCCTGTATAATAATAATAATACACAATTGTTCCAACTCCTTTCCTGTACTGAAATAGCTTACTCTGATTTTACGGCACACTGAAAGCTTCACACAGTGGTCATTAGAAGCTGTCGCAAGTTAGATAAAGCCATCCTATTTCCCAGCTGAGGGACATCCAGCCTCATCTTGCCCTTGCCTTTCTAGCCTTACTGTTCCTTGCCTGCCCCATTCGTTAACAAGACTTGTGTTCTTGAAATTATCGACAATCAACATCACTTGTGAGCGTTACCTAAAGCAGCCTACATGCAAAGGCAGTTAGCCTAGGAATGCCTTCAGACTGACATTCACATAACAAGGAATTTTGACATTTGCATAAATCCTCCCAAGTGCCAGCCCACATCTTGCATCGGGGGCTGAGGGCTCTTGACATGAGGACTAAGGTAGGGTGCTGTGATGTTTTCAGGAAGTTATGTACAGCACCGTACCAGCAGCCATGATCTGGTGATATCACTGGGGCTAAAATAACGTGTATAATAAAAACAGAAAGGTTTACGCTGATAAATGCAACATATAAACAGATTAAGCTTCAGCTTTATGTGTGCAATACATTGCTAAATTACAATTACACATCACTTACATGTTCTTTGTCTCTCTGTGTTATTTCAGTTTTAAACACTACTGATTCTGCATTTCCAGTTCTCTCCGAATATCTGCGAATAGCTTCTTGTTTAAGAAGAGAGAGTAGACCCTTAGGATTATGAAATGCCCCAAGCCAGTATGTTGGCGTTTTTTCACGGCCCTGGTGATTTAGGAATAAAGTGGAGATAGCATGAATGTAGTAGAAATGAACAAAAACACCAAGGCCACAGTAAGCAGCAATATAATGCTTGAGGGTCATGGTTTAATTGACCAATCAAAATAATAGAATTAAGAAATTTGGATGTAAAGAGCATATATCTCTAGAGAATAAAACAATATGCATTATATATGCTTTGCTGTATTTACCAATTGAAGTATTTTCTCAAAATGAGCTACTCTCTGCTGTAGATCTTGTATCCATGAGGAGATAGACCAATCCGATGGACAGGGGAAGCTCCATTCCATCTTGAACCACTGTGTGGGAGCTTTCTTGTGATATAGATCATGCACAATTGTGATAGCATTGGGGTCAGATAGCTGATCACCAAATGTGTCGGGTGATTCAAGAGAATCTTTTATTACCTACGGAAAACAAAATAAAATTAAAGTCCTACTGAGAAATATATTAATTCTTCCTGCTTTGCTAAAGGTTTTTAAATTTCCCAATGCATGTATATACACGGAGATGCCAATAATGTTAAAATGGTTGTGAACGTGTCTTATTTATTAACGCATTTTTGTGCCCCCTAATATATGTATTTATTATAGAACCCCACAAGGTTCTAGGGAATCTGCTATGCAAAATGGCATCTGCTCTTGATTTTCATTATGAGGAAAAGCTGTGTAAGGACAAATCAAAGTGCTCTCTACCCATGATAGGACAGCTGCCTATCTCTAGCTTTTACTTCTTTGAACCCCCTGATTATGTGACTACTTAAAGCCTATCAGAGGAACACCAGCTGTCACAATCATTTTTTACTTCAGACAAACATCATAATTACCAGGTTTACTGCTTTGTATGCCTATTAGAGCAGTCAACCCCCAAAATTCACAGGGGTTATGTTTGTAGAGCACCCATGAATTGTGAAAAGCTGCAAATTTTGGATGTGATCAAAAAAATGCCTATTTTTCAACTTCTGGCACTCTGGTTCATTGCCAGAAGCCTTAGAAGGTGCAGGGCATTTGGGCGGCATCTTAGGGCTTTAAGAAGAACAAAATGAAAAACACGCGAACACTCAGCGAAACACTCGAGATAGCTACAAAGCAGTAAACTGTTATGATGTGGGAATGCTGGGCTGCATCTGCCAGAGAGGAAAAATCCATGAACGAATGAGGCCGCAAACGCTGAACCGTGACTGTATACCAATATCAATATCACACAGAGAGCAGAACAAATATTTTGCAGCAAATTTTTCAAGTGTGTGTAGTTGATAGCTTGGTATTGTCACAGCCTGCCCATGAGGCACAGTGCCCATTGTTGTTTAATGATAGATCTGTTGTAGACATACAGTATACTTAGGAGCCATGTATTCTTCTATTAACAATACAATACATAAGGCTCAATTCACAAAGCTAACACATCAGGAGAGGGACAGGTATTTTAAAAAGTGTCAGTTATTTTCAGTCAATGAGATTTGCAGTACAGTATACTGAAGTACAGTCAGCATTGTGAGTTGATCCTATTGTGTAAGGTATTATACTGTTTAACAATATTATAACACTCACATGTAAACTCCTTCTAATTTCAGACAACACTGATGTGAGATGTTGCAGTTCCTTCTTTAAAAACAGGTTGAAAGGGGTATCTCCACCAAGCTTTTTGATACGATCATTGATGAAATCCTTTAACCAAAGAAATGAAATACACAACTGCTTTATTATTTGTATATACAGTCTTTAGTAACGAAAATTAATTTTTCTTATTTCATAGTATTAACTAGGACAGTGATCTGTTCGAAATGTTAACCCCCATCTCCAAGGCAGTCCCACTGTGTACAAACGGCTGCTATATGCACAGGGAATGCCACGTGTTCTCAGGATCCTGCTAATATGTTATGTTGGATATTGTGAAAGTTAGCAGTTGCAATGTAAGGACAGGCCCTTTAATCTCAGCTTTCAGCCAATAAGGGGACCAGACCATTTTAGTATCTGTACTAATAATGGGTGCATTTTCTTTGGACAGTCCCTTAGTAAATGTACTTATTTTTATATACTGATATGAAATCTAATGCAACTGAATTAGACTTGCCATCAGTTAATGAAATGGCTACTAGGGATATCCTAACCTAGAAATACTTTAAAAGTTTATTTTTACATTCTGTTTCTATTACATGATACAACCAGGAATTCATACCATTGGATGAAAGGTCTAAAGTTGTTTTATATTCATCCTAAGATGGCCACATCTTTGCCTTCTGATTGGAACCACTGCTAGTAAAGATGTCCTGTCTATGAGACAGTTCGAGCTAGCAGAAGTGAATGATTTTGAGCTATAGGTTATATCAATATGCTCCCTACCATCTGCCTTCACCCACAAAGAAGTCATATGCATCAATCCTGAGTGCTGCCCAGAATGAGGATAGTATCCCATACAAAAAATGTGTCATCCTCTACTGTTATATTTTACCAAACACGAATAAGCCGTACTCATTTATAGTAACCTCACTGTATACATACCCGACTCCATCCACGTGGCACTTTGGAGAGAAGAGAAGCACACAGGTCATGAACCTCCGATAGCTTGGCTGTTTGTAGGTACATAATAGGAGGATTGACCAGATGGTCAGTTGAGGTAAAAGAGAGGGCACGAGGTCCTTGAACAGAAGCCGGTTTAACAGCTAGACACAAAACACAACATTCTTAGCAACTACTATGTATTTGTTTCCTCTAACAATTATAATGTATATAGAATATAATAAAGTCACTTCTAAACATCACCATGGAGAAAGGTTTGGTATTTTGTGTTAAGCCGGCCATATATGGATTGAAATTCTACCAGGTCAGCAGGGACCAGCCAAATTTCGATCCATGTATGGGCAGCGAGGCTGTACAGACGTCGATCTACCACTCAGGTTGTCAGGTTTTAGCCGGTAGCACTGAACAGGGTATTCTGACGGTGGGAAAATCTCCCTGCTGTCTGGATACAATATCTGAGTATGGAGGATTCCACGCTCTACATCGAGTGGATTGAACAACAAAAAAAAAAACCCATCTATGGGTTGTTTTATGAATATAGATCAGTATTCACTAAATAGTATGCCTTTTTTTTTACAATTTAAACCTCTGTATGGACAAACTGGGACATTCCCCACTCACACCTTTAGGCTAGGTTCACACTTGTGCAGCTGCGACTTGATCCGATTTTCTGTGCGATTTTGTAGTGTTTTTGGTGTGTTTTTCAAACTTTGTGCATTTTTTTTGTAAGAAGAGACTGGATTTTATACATAGAACTCTACCAAAAATGCACTAAACATGCATGGACATGCATTTTACATACGTTTTTGGGGTGTTTGCATTGCAGTCTATGGAGCCAAAATTGTGCTGCAACCACACTAAAATAGCACATATATATTTTCTAAAAACACGCTGCACTACATTGATGTAAATGGGCACCTTTGAAAATAATGTGATTTCCAGTCACATCTGAAATCGCCTTAGTGTGAACCAGGCCTAAAGAGAAATATCACTTTGATCTAAAAAATAAAACCGAATTATTATTAATATTATTTAAGACTTATATAGCGCCAACAGTTTGTGCAGCTCTTTACAAAATATAGGGACACAGTACAGTTACAATACAATTCAATACAAGAGGGTCCCAATCATTAGGACTTACAATCCAAAAGAATGAAGGTGTTCCACTGAAATATTTTTACTTTTATTTATTTAAAGTGGTTGTAAAGCCACTGTGTCTTTTTCTTAGAATCCTGAGTTATAGTAAAGTGAATGTAAACCCTCACATATACCCAGTGAAGTGAACAGCCTCAGATTATACACAGAGATGAAACAAATCTCCCTACATAAGTTTACATTTATATCTGCTGTCTTCAGCTTTCTATATTCTTTAGAAAGTGCACATTGTGTTAGAAATTTTCTCTTCCTGTTCAGCACTGGGAGTGTAGTCTTGGCATACACTGTGTGACAGCTGATTGGAGGAAAGGCACACACCCCCCTCCACATAGGCAGAGGAAGGAATGTGCTGTGAATAGACCAGCTCTCTGCTATTCTATTTATAGCACCCACCCTGACACAAATTTCAGGCTGGTTTTATCTCGTTTGTTGTAGAACTTGTCAGAAGTTATCATGCTGATAACAGAAGAAAGGAGCAGCAAAAACATACAGGACTTAGGGCTTTGACGAGAGATAAGAAAACTGCAGATATATGTGCCTACGTCAAATTTTATTAGTCAGGTTTACATCTACTTTAAGTTATGTGCCCCAGTGTATGTGCTTTATAGAAAATATGCAGTTTTATACCTTATTTCATACTGCCGTTCTCCTCCATCTGATAACTACAGTGGGAGGGGCTGAGAATCCCCTGCTGACACAAGTTGGGAGGAGGAGAGCAGAGGGCTGTCATGTGAGAGCTGAGCGGCGCTATGACATAAGGTATAAAGCTGCATATTTTTTAAAAAAAAGCATGTACACTAGGGTACATAACTTAATCTAACACAGTGGATTCTAGGAACAAGACACAGTTATTTTTGCAGCAGGCGGGGAGGGGTGGAGAGGAGATCAGCATAGAATAGCTGACATGCAGGGAGGGAGAGGGAGAGAGTAGAAACACAGGGATGATGGAGGCATGTAAACTGACCATGGATCAGCAGCCATGATAAACGTGATCAGTTTACAGAGGGGGGGGGGGGGCAGCACAAGGCAGGATCAACCAGGTATATTAGATTATACAAAGGAACAAATTACACAGCACAAGCAGTGTGCTAATGTCCATGCTTTAAATGGAACAGGATCAATTTTTTTTTTTTTTTTTTTTAGGGTTACAACCGTTTTAATCAACATCACTGGTAAGGTAAAAAAAAATACTGTTGCACTGTACATCAGGACTATAGCATACATTAATGTAGACATTTTGATGCACCTTTCTGGGATGTTTGTGTTGTTTTTGCAGACTGAACCCAATGCCTGTATGTAGTCCGAGAATCATAAAGTTGGCTTAAACTTATGATAACATAGTTTTGTTCACCAAAAGGAACCTGAAAAAGAAGTTAGGGGATAGTTGTATCAGTTTAGGTACGTCTTGGGTGTGTTGCTGAGTAATGCTGTATATAAGGTGCATAATTATTACCAATGGTGACGAGTGCATGTGAAAGGATTCTGGAGCATCCAGGGTATACGGAGGGATGGATTCCAATGCTTGTTTCAGAGAAGCAAGATTTACATCAGAGTTAAAGAAAGCTGTTGGAATCTTGAACCTTACTGTAAAAACAAATTAGCATAAAAAAATGTATGTAATGTGTATTTGAACATTGTTCTTTACAGTATGTCCAACATAGACAACACAAACTAATGACATAATAAGAACAGACAAGAGCATAGAGATTTCAAGAGTTTGGAAGGCTTCAAGCTCACATATGGATAAAGATGCAAAATGTACAAATATATATGGCTAAAATATGAAGGCAGGCATTGTTTCAAAAATGCTAGCTTCTTTACTGTCTAAAAGCAATATACAGGTAGTTTTTTTGGTCAGCCAAAGATCGGATGAGGTGGACAGAGGAATCTCCCCTGCCAGAACAATTTATTTTGACAGTGAGACTAGATTGATTGTAGACGCTGATCAACAAAAGTTTTACAACATGTTCCTTTGACAGAAGTCAAGTAGAGATGGCCACACACTGATTGTAACTAGGTCAATCCCTGCTGAACTGGCTGTACCCCAAACCCTCACCCTAACCTAATCTTAACTTTAAGGCCTTACCCTAACAAAAAATAATAATAAATGGATAATAATAATAAAAAAAGAAATAAATGCTGATGGAAAAGTTGAAAAACCTTGCAACAAATGATGCAACAGATAATAGTTTTCTCTATTGGTTAATAGAGGGCAAAAGCTCAAGAATGCTATATAAAAACACCAGAAAAATGTTCAAAGATGCTACACTCAGGTGTGAATGCAGTCTAAAGGGGGCAGTTAAAGGGGGAGGGGAGTGTTAAAAACATGGCTCAATCTTGCATTTTTATTACTCCCAACTGAAAGTTTAAATGTGCCCTTACTTGCCCTTTGTAAATTTACTAATAGTTCTAATTCAAAATAAAGAACAAACCACTACAAAACCAATACATTTCTAAAATATAAGGTTATCAAAGCAAAAACAGAAATATATTAACTTACATTTAGTGAGTTCATTGTCTCGCTTTGTAGAGTTAATGCTAATCCAGTAATCGATCATTGATGATAAAACTGTCATATCTAAATCATCTGAAACATTGCAGCCATAAATAATCTGATGAAAAAGAATACTTCACAAATTTAGAATGGTGCAATTACTTTTTATTCATGGCAGAGTTATACATGGGATCCATTATTGGATAAATCATTATGCAGAAGCATGTGAAATAAATTGTAAAAGACTGCTTCTTTCCAGTAATCATGTAATTCAAACACATATACTTGCCAATTACATACAGTTTGGGCCTGGTGTCCGTATGGGGAATACTGGTAAACAATATAATAATGAACATAATATAATGCCCATTATGAGCTACACACAGGAGGATGCTTTGATACCATACTAGTATAAATATTTTTTCAAATATTTTAAGCACTTTGCTTCAGATTAAAGGAAATCCTCTTTTCTGGGAAAAACAGCTGTCTAGAAATTCCAGGTCATAAATCTCGGATAGAAAGAGGTAATGCTCAAGGGGGTAATTTCCAAAAAAGCTTAAAGAATCCTGAACATCATCAGTAACTAGCATCTTTTCCCTGGTTTTGTTTAGCTACTGAAATTTAAATGCAGAGAAATAAGAACTGGCTGTAAAATCACTATGTAAATAACTTCAATGAAGAGGTTATTAACACATAGCTCCTGTTATCCAACCCCCTCTTCTCAAAGCACCAGAAAGATAATGAACTTGGCTCTTCCATACCACTGATGCCCCAAAATGTGGTGCAGCTATTGCACAGCAGAATTCACAAGAGATGCCTTGCTTATAAATTGCACTCTCCTTTCCTTGAACAGGGTATTGGTAAGGGTCCACAACACCTCTTACCAATTCACCTTGGAGCATAAGTTAAAAAACACATTCACCCCCGCTACTTTTCTGTACTATGACGTCAATAACCATACACTGGAAGAGAGCAACCCTCTCCTCTATTGTCTTTTGGAAGCATTTGGTCAATTCAAATTTCCCTTTATAGAAAGATACCTATGAAAATAGGGGCAGAAAGGAAAAGTTTAATAATTAATGAGCAGAATGGCTGGAGGAACCATCCACTGCTATGAATTTGGCAGCTTGATGTCTGTTTCTGAGATTTACTATGTGGCATGCTAAGGCTCCCTTATTTGTTCTCCACGCATTCGTTCCTGACATGATGAGATGCTCTGTTCACATAAATAATTGAATTGTGGACTGGCACCTGAGCCATTATGTTAGATACTGTACACTGTTAGTTGTAATTGTGTATATGATTTTTACAATTGACCTCACCCTAAAACCCCATCAGTATATATTTTTTTCTGATGTTTATCTGATTACCATTGCCAAGGCTACCCTTCTCTTTATGTCCTGGAAGCACAACAGGAAATCCTCCCAAGGAAGCAAATCATTTCTTAGACGGTTGTTATCCTAACAGGTTTCCTCAATTGTAAGATTTCTTTATAAAATTTTATATTTAACAACATTTTCTGTCCCACTGACAAGGGTCAACAAGAGAGGATGAAGCTCCCAACAAGGACAGCTATAAAAACCTAATGGAACAGGAAAAATTTTTAACAGAAACAAAGAAAAACTTGTTTTTTTTCAATATTTTCGGTCTTTTTTTATTTGTTGCGCAAAAAATAAAAACCACAAAGGTGATCAAATACCACCAAAAGATAGCTCTATTTGTAGGAACAAAATGATAAAAAATTTGTTTGGGTACAGTGTTGTATGACCGCGCAATTGTCATTCAAATTGCGACAGTGCTGAAAGGTGAAAATCGGCCTGGGCAGGAAGGTGTCTAAGTGCCTGGTATTGAAGTGGTTAAATATATTTTACATACCTCTGAAAGCAGATATCTCACGGCTGTCCATGATAAAGCCTTTCCTCCACCTTCATTATTACTGTCTTTGAATTCATCTTTAAGCACTTTAATGCTCTCCTGATAAGGAAATTCACAAATATATTATAGTGATTTGTGTTCTGTGAATCAACCTCAATATCAGGTTCTAGTGTTTTAACAATAAGGTAAAGTCCATTACATAGAAATATTAAGGTCAGTTGAACTGCTGCTCCTAGCCTTTTAGTGAAAGAGAGAAAGGAGACAGCGATGAGCAAATTATAGTCCTGTGCTATTGTGAATTGTGAACTCAACGTATCTGGGTCTGGGCCTGGACAGATTTTCCAAACAGTACTGAAGTTCAGGTGGCAAATCAAATCTCAGTGAAGTCATGGGAGCTGAGTCATTGAAATCAGTAATGGCCATTGTCTAAGCAAAAGGCTACCCATTTTCAAACAAATGGCATGTAAAAGGGCCATGGACTGACCTAGGGAACATGTACCAAATCTAAGAAAAAACATTTTAAATTTTATTTGGAGGAGAGCAATTTTGATAATGCTTAAAATGAAACATTATATATAAGAATTCCTTTAAAAAACATATCTGGGGGGTGCCCTTAAACTGCCTGTGAAGTGGCGCATCTGTGCAATGTATACAACTTGCTACAGCTAGACTGACATTTACAAATTAAAAATGCAGTTTCAATTTCTAATAAATGACAGCTCCCGACTGCGTCATACTGTTTGTAAACAAAGTGGGATGAGAGTCTGGTATGGATGTCAAGGGGGACCCCCACACAAAAAAAACAAATGTGGGGTAGCCCCCAAACCTGTGTTTGGACTGAACTAGGAGCCCATCCCTAGCGCTGTGTAGTAAGCTACAAGTACTGTCATTTGGTCATTAACAGCTCACGAACAATAATGCCCCGTACACACGGTCAGATTTTCCGATGGAAAATATGTGATAGGACCTTGTTGTCGGAAATTCCGACCGTGTGTAGGCTCCATCACAGATTTTCCATCGGATTTTCCGACACACAAAGTTTGAGAGCAGGCTATAAAATTTTCCGACAACAAAATCCGTTGTCGGAAATTCCGATCGTGTGTACACAAATCTGACGGACAAAGTGCCACGCATGCTCAGAATAAATAAAGAGATGAAAGCTATTGGCCACTGCCCCATTTATTGTCCCGACGTACGTGTTTTACGTCACCGTGTTTAGAACGATCGGATTTTCCAACAACTTTGTGTGACCGTGTGTATGCAAGACAAGTTTGAGCCAACATCCGTCGGAAAAAATCTTAGGATTTTGTTGTCGGTATGTCCGAACAAAGTCCGACCGTGTGTACGGAGCATTAGTCTGAGGCACAATAATATGGGACTGAGAAGCTGCTAGTCCTTAAACTTTCATTAGAACAGTCAGTGGATGTTTTTATATTATAAATAATTTGAAGTATTTTCTATGTTCAATACCCATTCTCTCTAAGTCAGATAACTAATTTGGAGACAAATAAAATAAACAAGTATATTATTGAAGTATTATGTATGTTCAATTCAAGTTGGATAACTAAATTGGAAAAAAAAATATATATATATATAGAATAAACAAGTATATTATTGCCTTACATCGATAAGTTATTGTTAGTTTGCAATTTACATATTGGGCATTGTGCATACCATTAATTCTTTACAGCCAAAACGCATCGTATCTGGACAAGTCCAGCCTGCTGAAATGCCATACATTGATCTTAAGCGACTAGCACAATGGAAAAAACACAGGTTGTGCAGTAATGCCGGCCACTCGGGACGAGGACTTGACACCAAGGTTTCATTGCTGACAAACTGCCAGGACTGAATGACTCCTCTTCTAATGTTCTGTAAATAAAACAAGAAACAACATACCAATTGGGTTTTATAAAGAAAATAATCAAAGCACAGTGTTGTCCATTGTTATGTATAAAACGTAAGTGTTCTTTACCATTGGCATATCCACAATGGTTTTTACAGTGTAATGAAGCATTCTTGTTGGCAGCTCTTCACTGGCTTGAACAGATAGCCACAAGCGGAAGTTTTTGTCTGGGTTCTTCTTTGACTTTAGGATCTCCCCTATTGACATCATTAACTTGACAGAATTTTGGAGGTTCTCTAAGAAGAGCCAACTACCCTATTAAATAATTACATCAGATATAAGCAGATTATTACATTTGGAAGTCAAGTTGGACTAGTATAGATATACATAACATTCAGCATAAAAAAAATGGATAAAAATTTTTAATTTTTATGATATTGTTCTAGGGTTGTGATTAACCATGCAATGGTTTGGAATCTGGGGACTCTAAAAACAGCTTCTGCCACCTTCTGCATTCCTGGCATAGTGCATAAAAAGCATTTTATTTTTATCATCTCAGACACAGATGTGCTGGGACGTGTTCTTGGTTAAATATTAACTTTTTAATTCTATGTTGGATGGAAATGATCTTGTAAAGAGTACACAAGATAGCACTGTAATGCATTGTCAACTGACATAAGACACAACCTTGTGCAGTGGTTTATTTGAGTATGTTGCATTAATGATCTGTGCTTTGTGTGTGTGCATGACAGACTCCATTCATCACAAGTATATGGTTGCCATTCTGCAGATAGTGGAAAATACTTCAGTATAATAATGTGCCCAGTGTCCTCTAAATCAGGGTTGATACCCCTATTGTCATTGACATCTATCAAGGACAGCCAAAAAGCTGGTAAGGGGAAAGTAAATGGAAGCCTTTGATACATTCTTGTAGAGTGAACAAAGAAGTAACAAAAGTATACTTAGCATATAGCTTTATCATTGTATTTATAAATCATCATTAGACAATCAAAAAATGTTTTATGAAGAAGATGGGTTTTCTACGGTCAGAAAAGTTGACTCAGATATTATTTTTTATTTTCACCTCTGACATGGCATTTATGAGCAATTCATCTATTTCTTCATCAGGCGTACTGATGGGGAATATAGTTATCTTCTGGCTCTTCCGCTCTGCAAATTCAAGGAGTAAGGTGCGAGGCAAATTACAGTCACTGCTATATAGAAGTAGCCCTGGCTGATAAGGTGACATCCATGACAAAGAGGTCTGAAGATCAACAACTGCATCTGATGTATACCTATAAATGTACATAATAAATACATTTATTATTTCCCTTATATCCTTTTTTTTACTTCTATTGTCCTCGCTTTGAATTTCTGCTTCCATTATAGCATTTTATAGCAACTTATCTTTATACTTGTGCATTTTTCCATTTAAAAAATGAATAAGGCTAATACAAGGCAAATAAAAATACCACATTTAATGATGAGGCTAATCAGTAAGGAGAGTAGAATAACAGAAGTGTCACCAGTACACCAAATTGATGCAAAAAGCTGTAGCATTTAATGGAAAAAATTTGTGATACCATGTTTTGGGGGCCACAGAGGGCCCCTTCATTAAGGCAGCGGTAGTGTTACTACTGCCTTTGATGAAAAGGTCTCTGTGGCCCCAATAAGCTACATACAACTTTGCGGCAATAAATGTCCCTGTGATAACCTGCAGTCATGCATGACTTTCATAACAAACAGCTAAAATCTCTCTCTACACTAACCTTGGACCTACCGCAAGGTCACGGACGGTTGTGGCAATATCTACAGCTAGGTAGGTTTTGTTCACTCTCCAGAAAAGCCTCCCCTCATGGGGAGTTAACCCTGTTTAAAGCTCTGTGCCTCCAAAAGGACAAACCTTTGGACAAACCGTATTGTCTTATATATTGTAATATACTCTATGATATGCTGCTTCAGCATACAAACCCAAGTATCCCCTATTTTATCTTTGCATGGGAAAAGGACCTAGGCACTCAATTTTCAGCAGACAAAATACAGAAAGTGTTCCTATTGACACATAAGGCCTGCGCCTGAGGAAAAAATATTACACAAGATCCTTACATGGTGGTATCAGTACCCTGTCAGAATCTGAATTTAAGCCCAGGATATTTGATGTTTCTGGCAGTGGCTCTTTTTACTGGGCCACCTGAGATGCTGGACAGCTCCCAGCCTGATCTCTTGGACAAACTTTCTATGTACCTTTCTGGTGAATTTTGAACTTCTTGTTCCTCTTATGAACTTCCTAATTAAGTCATGTCTCAGCACTACCTGTTTGCAAGATTATTTTGCTCTATTCCAGCCAATATCTTGCTCCTTGCTCTCCTGCTGATGTCTGTATCTTCCCTACCATTTGCCATGGACCTTTGGCTTGTTCATTGACTACACTTCCACTTGATCCCAATCTGCAACCACTTGTTACCGACCTTTGGCTTGTTCATCAACTAGGCCTCTGCTTGATCCCTACCTGGTACATCTGTTTCTGGACCCTTGCTTGCTCACCTCCTGGTGGGGCAAACCTAAGGACTGCAACCTGGCACTAGCTAACTGCAAAACCCATCTCAACCATCAGGAGATGGTGAAGATAGGTTAGTGCTTAGACCCTGTGTCTCAGGTGAGCCCATGTTAGATGGACCTGGTGGTGAATTTATCCTGCTGGTTACTGTGAGAACCTTTCTACTGCTATAACTACTGGCCTTCAAGCTTGACCCCTGCTCGTGACATACCACCCAATGCAATATAAGATTCTTCGCTCCACCCCATAACATGCTGGGAAGGTCATATTAACTTTGCTACGCACTGGTGTTAATTTGCTCTGATTCATGTCTTTTGGTCCCATATATTCCAAATCTAAGACATGGTCATAGATATACACACACACCTGCATCCCCTTCAATTACTTTATTCCCAAAGCTCACTCTTTCTTACATGCTGCCAGGAATGTGATCCTGAGACACTGGAAATCAACCTCCTCTTTCACAATTTCTGAGTGGTACATTGAGCTAACCAGCCTTCAGGTCTAGAATAACTGTTAGCCCAACACCAAGATAGGTGCTTTACTTATAAATTCAATTTAAATGTATGGTTCGTCTTCTCCTGTTCCCCACATTTCAAAAGCCTGATGCATACATGTTTATTGCTTCATTTTGTTTTTTACTTTGCTTTAAGGTCTGTACGTTCTATATGCCTCCTTTTTTTGTATTTCTTTTAAATAAATAAACCTTTATTCTTAAAAAAATAAAAAATACCCTGCTTTTTGCATATTTTCCATCCACTAATGATGTTTCTGCATGTTTTTCTTTGCTAAAATTAGTTTGCCATTGCAGCACCCACACATGTGAAGGTGTTTATGGCTGTTAGGAGTGCCCTGGATCATATGAACTTACATACAATCATTAAGGAGCTCTCATTAAGGCCTCATGCATTGCAATACAACATTTAGATTTGACAGTTATATTTATGCAGAAAGAAATACAGTATATGAGGAAGGAAGAATATGTAGTGCAAAAGTCTCTACAAGTAATTAAAAAATAGGTTGAACAGAATATTAATGTTTTCTATACTAGTAGTGCACATAATTTATCACGGAAAAAGTTCTACTGAATACTCCATTGCTTACTTACATCTTCCCCAGAATTGCACTGATATAGTTGGATGCTGCTGGCAGAATCCTATCCATCCTTACAGCTCGTAAGATCAGCAATCTATGAAGGGCATTTAGTCCATCCATTCCATCAGGCCATTTAACCTTAAAAACAAGGCATTAACATCAACATACCAACTTTAATTTTACAGTAGTAAAAATCAAATCATTTTATACAGGAAAAGCATCTACTCAAAAAATAGAAAGAAAGCAGTATATTGAAAGGAAATGTTCAGCTTGGTAGGACAATTGGGGTATCTAAACAATAGGTTTATTCAAACAAATTCATTCACTTATTCTTAGAAAATAAAGCAGGGGGCATTTCTCAAGCAAATTAGCAACACAATTAGTTGCAAATAAGGTTGTGTCTCCTTCAGCAAACTCCAAAAAGTTTACAGACCTGTTTGTCTGTATTCCTGGACAGCCAAGTGTGACCGTTTTCAAAGTTCTGACACATTTGACCAGGTAAACATTAGATCCTTATTCAAACAGTGGCAACAGATTAGGGTAATATACAGGCTCTCCTCACTTAACGACCAGGTTCCGTTCCAACAAAGTAATCAATATTTTAAACATTCTTAACTGAGCCTGGGAAGGAAACAAGTCTTCTCTGTTAGAGATAAAGCCCCCATTTCTACTTGCCAACGTGGGTCCCACGGACCATAGCGGAGCCAGGTTCCACCGTTGGAGGAGAGGAGCCGGACAGACGTTTGAATCTACCACCCTCGCCAGAGTGTTTCCTCTTGTCTGTGCCAACTAGACCTCCGTAACAGAGGTCCTACGGTTCTGGTAAGCGGCCATCCGGCATTCCTTATCATCTGTTGGCTATAGTGTGGGACTACATTCTGGAAAGGACTTATTGGGGGTTTTTCCACTTATCTTCTTTTTACTGATCCTTATATTGGACTATAGAACACTCCATGGACCTATTTCCTTGTTTTTACTAGTATATTTTTTATTTCCCTTTTTTATCTCAACACATATCCTAACATAGGTTTAATTCAGATAATTCTTTTTAGTTTGCTGGTATATGTTCTTAGTTGATTGTTTTGTTCTGACAGGACATACATTGCACCTTTTTGTGTTACTATTTTGCACATAATAAACTAATTTTTTTGTTTGGGTTGCACATCTATTTTCTCACATTACCCACATAATCTGGAACACCTAAATCTTAATTTATGGTTTTGAAGTGGTGGTGTACTTACTTTTTCCACATAACAAATCACATGAATTTTATGTGAAATTTGTTCAAGTATATCACAATTATCTGTAGACACTGGTTTAATAAAGATTGAATGTTTGCCTGGTCAAATATTTTTAAACAAATCACCCATGTTCATGGGGTGGGTATACCCTACAACATGACTATAAATCGCTGTTTACTTTCTCTTGCTATTTATTAAAAAAATATTTGGCAACACCACCAAACAAATTGATTATCCAAAATGAAATTACACAATAACGCTAGAAAATCAATGGTTTCCATTAAAAATGTAATATATTTAAACGTTAAATTTAAATGTGAATACTGCATGAGTGTAGTCAATAATGTATTTATAATCACCTTGGAAGGGTTTTCAGGCTGTTCACTCTCACAAAATGTTTTCCAAGTCAGATCTTTCCCATCCTTGTACATACGATCAAAGAGGTCTCCAAACCAGTCAAAGTATGTGGCAAGAATCTTTACCAAATAAAATGACACATCAGCATAGCTTAATATTATTTTTAAAACAAGTGATTAAAAAATAATCTGCTTTGGCCAAGGAAAGACATCAAAAAATGTTCTGAACTATCATTTGGAACACACCTCAAAAACGCTTACTTTGTGTTGAGATGCGTTTGTTTGGATGCAGCATGACCTATTCAGGTGCATTTCAACTGAAAACAAAGCGAGTCACATGTAGCCTTTTCTTTAAATGGAGAACACAGGGTTTGACTAGAACACCTGTTGACATGACCACTTACACACATCCAACATTTATAAAGAATGCACTCCTTGAATGGAAAGCTACTTGAGAAATAAGGCTCATTGCTGATAAATGTAAAATTCTGCAATTGGGGTCTAAACAGTCAACAAATCATACAATCTAGGGAGAATTGAATCCCTGATGGAAAATGTGGATATCCTGGTAGATCTTAGACTTATCTAACAATACTAATCTGCAGCTCCTACAGCAAAAAACTTTTTTGTATTAAGAGCCCTTTCACACTGAAAGCGCAAGGGCGTCGGCGTCATTTTAGAAGCGCATTTTGGCTGCTAGCGGGACGCTTTTGACCCCCGCTAGCGGCCGAATAAAGAGTTAAAAGTGCCCCTGCAAAGCTCCGCTGCCGAGGTGCTTTGCAGGCGGATCGGCGACGCTGCCCATTGATTTCAATGGGCAGGGGCGCTTTGGGAGTGGTGTATACACCACTCCTAAAGTGCCTCAAAGAAGCTGCTTGCAAGATTTTTTTTTGAGGTCCTGCCAGTGCAATGCCACACTGGGATTGCAGATGAGGCCTTTTTCAGGCGCTAATTTTAGCGCTAAAGCGCCTGAAAAACGCCTCCAGTGTGAAAGGGGTCTTAAAGAGAAACAGATATAATCATCCTCCCACACAAAGCAATATTAAGACCTCATATTGAATATGCAGTTCATTTTCAAACACAAGTTAACAAAAAAGATGGGAAGAGTGCAGAGAAGGGCAACTGATTTAGTTGGGGGTACAGAGGATCCCAGCTAAGAGGAAAAGTAAATTACCTGAATTTAGGCTCTCTTCAAAAGAGGTAATAAAAGGGGGATTATGCAGACCTAATACACATATATAGATAGCCCATATAGTTAATTCAGTAGATGTTGTTTAATTTAAAGACATTAATAAAAGAGGTTTAACTTTTACAGACAGAAAGGGTTCTTTGCTGTAAAAACCTGTTTAGAGGTGGAATATTCTTCCCCGGGAACTGGTTCTAGCAGACTTAAAATGTTTCCTACAAGAGACTGCATTTCTAAAAGCACAAATTATACATGAAAACTAATGTTTATAGGAAAAAAGACTGAAATTCTGATCCCAAGAGTTATCCATTAGCCGTTGAGGAGCAGAAAAATACTGTACATAGTTCCCTGTTAAGGATTTTTTTTTGCCTTCCTCTAGATCATCTGCAGGTTTATGGTTTTGAAAAAGCCATGTTTTACTGTAGGTAGCATTTTAGATTCAGTGTAAAGGGTGTAAGGTTTTAAACTGCTAGAAGCATTCTCCAAATTTCCTTTAAATCTTTCAATAAAAGCTGAATTAATTGCTACTAAAGACCAATATACTTCAAAAGTCCCATAAACAAATGTATTCTTTTTTTTTTTTTCGATTTGAATCAATTTACACTTCATGGCAATGACTATATGATTTGTATCAAACATATTAAAACATATACTTAAAAAAAGCTTACCTGTACATTTTTAAAATGCTCTTCACTGAGCCAGTCAAATGGGTTCTTTGCTTGCTGCCGGGATTCAGACACTTTGCTACCCTGGAGCACTGCGGCACATAGGTCAGGCAAAATGAAAAACTCTCTCTCCCCTGGTCGTATTCTGCCAAGTGACTGTTCCACCTAGGACCAAGCAAGTCATTTAGTAACCTGTTGCTGTACAGACAAGCATAATTCAAAAACTAGGTGAAAGGAAGAGTGATTGTGCTCAAAGCAGCCAATCAGATCTTGGATTTTGTAGCCAACACTACACATCTGGGATTTTCTTTCTATGGGTCAGTGGCACTTTCTACACTTTTGCTTAACAGTTTATATATCAACTTCAAGACAGCAACTCCCTCCAACAAGAATTTTTCAATTTAAAGCCCAACATAAGAGCTTCAGGTCTCAATGATACCAGCACGGGTGTCATGTCTCCATACCCCTGCTCCTGGCCAATTGCAAAACAAACCCTAGGGCCATGTGTTTTGTGAATGGCCAGGAGGAAATGGGTAGGGGATGTCAAGACACAACACTAGCACTGGGGTCTATGGAACCTGCCTTGCTTAAATCTGTCATGGGCTAAGAAGTACAGAGGGAGCTGTATTACAGATATCCTAGCAACTACTTATTACACAGTAAATGAAACACTGCATGGTGGGGGTTTGCAGCCTGGTATGGGTCTTGTGCTCAGAGCTGTGCTTTAAGATGGGCAGCATTTGATTGAACTACCAACTCCTACTGGTTTCTTATCTCTCTTTTAGTGGCAAGATCTCCTGGATCTAAAAGGTGATATTCAGTCATAGTTGGTCTCTCCAATTCTGATGGGGATATCTCGCTAGTGGAATCCATGAGAGATATGATGTTGTATAAGCCATGGGCTTGACTTGCTGGCAACCAAAAAAATTTAAATGTACAGCAATGCACCATACCAATAGTTGTTGTTTCCAATACCATTCATTTTATTTGGCACCCAAAAGCATCAAGAGATCTCACTTAAATGGCAGCACTACCGTGTGTAGATTTCTGAAAATTGTGCATATTCATTTTTTAGTGCGGAACATTGGCAGCTCATGTAAATTAATTCAAGGCAAGTTAATTCTTGTGGGTTAAACCGTTAATGCATAGAGCTATGAATGGGTCCTGAAAATGTAACTTTTTTTTTTTATTACCTCAAATGCTGTGAGCAAGGCATACACCATTCTGTCCCTTTCCAGCAAGGACTTGGAAATGTATGAGAAGATGTTACTTGTTAGGTAGGCAACTACACCTTTGAGCGAAAATCTTAAAAAAAAGCAGCAGAAAGAAGTGAATCAATTAAACTTGTTTGCTAAATGTGCTAAAACTACTATACTGATTTTACTAAAATGTTTAGTCTGCCAACACTATGAAAACAACGCACAGAGAGCTGCATCTAGTGACTGATTTACACATTACATTAAGGAAAAAAGAGAAAACGTAAAAATATACAACATTTTTGTTTAAACCCTAAAAACAATCATTGAAAATGTGTGCTCACTACAAATACACTATACTGCCAACTGAGGCTGAGTGATGGTTTACAAAACATTTTTTTCAGCAGTAGAAAATTTGTGATTTCCATGTTATTTACATTTTTGAATTCTAGAGACAATCATTCAATTATTAATAATGAAGAACTAACCTGTGAGCTGACAGACTTGATAATAACATGCTGCAGTTGGACAGACTCCAGCGCTGGTATTAAGTCTCCACACTGTCTTTGCTTGGCCATTCTCAAAACACAGCTTATGATGAAACCATGGCCATGGATTTTGTGAATGACCAAACATAGGTGGGAGCAGAGACACTGATATCAGTGTGGGTCTGGATGTATATCAGGAGTTTTTTTTAACCGTATAAAGAAATCTGACATTACACTACTACAGAGCAGGGGTAAACAAATACTAAGTTCTCTTAAGCTATGAAAATGATTGTGCCCAGAGTTGGGCTTTAGAGAGCGGTTTCTGTCAATTAACTGTCTTTGGGGAACAAATTCAATTTAGTAATACTTCAATTTTAGTCTTTTGTTCCAGATATAAGGATGCTAAGGATGAATTGTTTTTAAAGAAGAAAAGATTGGTGTTGTTATCTTAGTTAATAACAAACCAGGAAAAAGTACACAGGACAGGATTCTACATTTCACTGGCTGCATTGATGTTCAGGTTTGTAACTCACCAGCAAGTGAAGCCTGTGAGAGAATCAGAGTACCAAAGCTTGGACCCTTCAGGTCAAAATTTTTTACTGGAAGTTTTTCAACATTTTTTACAACAAAAAAATTAAATAAATCCAAGAACATAGAGAAATACAATGTACCCAGAATTTGGTGCACACCAGAGCAACATGTATCATATAAAAACAACAATAAGCAACCAATACAAAGGTTGCACAGATTCCATATAACATTTACAAATTGCAAGAACCTCCTTTTCCAAACCCTGTAAAATACACTGGCACCCTTTATGTAGGTATATATTAGGAGAATAAACAAGATGTATCAACTTGCATATTATTCTTTGTCAAATCCTCCTTTCCCACACCTATCATCACCACTTAGTTCCATGCATGGGGCATTTAATACAGATGGAAAAACTAGGTAGGAACAACCACTTAGGAAGCACCAGGCCCCAGGGAGCCCTCAACAATTTCAAGCCATAGGGGTAATAATTTCTGAAATTTTGGAAAGCCCTTATCAGTTGATGTCAGTTTTTCACGTGAGAGTACATAGTGCATCTCTCAAAACCAGTACTCTGGAATGGGAGGGACCAGAGAATCCAAATCCTGGAAATCATTTTCTGTGTGGTAAAGAGAGCTCTGCAAACAGCATTACCTGTATTGTACTGAGCTAGGGTGGCAGTACTTACGAAGCTGAGTATACGTAAGAGGGTTACAAAAATACAAGATACAAAATACAGTGTTTAATGTGGAGACCACATAAATAAGTGAAAAGGGGAGAGACACATACTGAGAAGATATAGAGTGCTGCACACCCCGATTAATGTCAAAAAGAAAAAGAAGATATCCCCCGTGGGGCTTTAAAGCTGCAAAAAATTATGAAAATAATAAGTTGTTACTTGAAAGGGTTTTTTAATTAGTGGGACTTAGCCGTAATGGTTAAAATAAGAGCTGTGTTACAGGAGATAACACAAATGAAGCTGGCACAAGTTTATACAATGATCAAGCGCTATAATAGGGTGATAATCCTGACGCGTTTCGACCCCATTGGGTCATCTTCAGAGGATTGAGGCGCTGTGACAAAATTTACGTATTAGAGTTCATGGATGTGACCATAAAAATATAATATAATATATATATGTTTAACAGTATAATTACCAATCACATTGTGTTTGAGCAATTTCTCCTGAGCTTATAATAATTCTCCGACGTCTTCCTCACCGGTTCCCGACAGGGGTCCCTGGCCGTCCACCACGTCAACAGGGGAAAAGAGGGGGTTTACTCGTCCATGCGTGTCTTACAAAGAGTCACACCAAGTGGATATTTCCCAAAACTGGGGAGGAGCGTGGGGGCGAGCGAGCGACACCTGCAGCCAAAGCATCAAATAACAGACAACTGTACCATCAGTGCGTTCTGTTTAGCACGGATAGAGATATATGTATCATGTGTCACTTTTTGAAAAAAAGGATAACTCTGTTTATAATTTATTTATTATTTGTTTGATGTTGTCTGTACTTATTGGGGTCAGCGATGTATGAATATTCCCATAGTGGTGATGGTAACAAAAGGGGGGGGGAGGGGTTAACAAGGGTAGATAGGACTGCATGTAGATATCAGTATGTCAGAGTTTGTAATGTGATAGGTAAATGGTGGTGTCTATGTGTTGGCCGTGAAATAAGTGACAAAGTAGGGTGAGAATATGGGAATGTAAAGAAAAGAAAAAGGCGAGTGTGGGGAGAACATGTGAGGAAAGAAGGGGACGGGCAGGCTAGTAGGGAATGGGAAATAAGTACAGACAACATCAAACAAATATTAAATAAATTATAAACAGAGTTATCCTTTTTTTCAAAAAGTGACACATGATACATATATCTCTATCCGTGCTAAACAGAACGCACTGATGGTACAGTTGTCTGTTATTTGATGCTTTGGCTGCAGGTGTCGCTCGCTCGCCCCCACGCTCCTCCCCAGTTTTGGGAAATATCCACTTGGTGTGACTCCTTGTAAGACACGCATGGACGAGTAAACCCCCCTTTTCCCCTGTTGACGTGGTGGACGGCCAGGGACCCCTGTCGGGACCCGGTGGGGAAGACGTCGGAGAATTATTATAAGCTCAGGAGAAATTGCTCAAACACAATGTGATTGGTAATTATACTGTTAAACATATATATATTATATTATATTTTTATGGTCACATCCATGAACTCTAATACGTAAATTTTGTCACAGCGCCTCAATCCTCTGAAGATGACCCAACGGGGTCAAAACGCGTCAGAATTATCACCCTATTATAGCGCTTGATCATTGTATAAACTTGTGCCAGCTTCATTTGTGTTATCTCCTGTAGCACAGCTCTTATTTTAACCATTACGGCTAAGTCCCACTAATTAAAAAACCCTTTCAAGTAACAACTTATTATTTTCATAATTTTTTACCACATAAATAAGTATCTGAACTTTGGGCATCTCCATAGAAGATTAATGAGATCTGCTCGGTCTCTCCCGCAGTTGGTACAGTCAGAGTCATTATATAACCTGCTCCTAAAGAGAAACTGGAATGCAATATCTTCTACGTTAAATAAACATTTGAGTGGGTCTTCCTGACACTGATAGCAACATTTTGGGTAACATGTTAAGGATCTCCTCTCACTGATCTTCCTATGTCCCAGGTCCTGTTTCTATCTGAGTTTGCTCTGTTAAAGGAATTTACCTAGATATTTGGTGAGAAGATGTGTATATAGATGGGAGACAATGAGAGATCCAAAACACCTAAAAAGAGTTCAGCTGTATTCCATACTCTCAAAAGATATACTGCAAAGTAAGGCAGCTGGCATACACGTTAGGAGAACTATTGGTTTCCATTTGAACAGTGGATACCAGTCTTGTACATAATAGGGGACTATATTATAAAAGGAAGAGGACCTATTGACCCCATCTTTTCCTATCAAATTCTGCAACTACAAAGCATTGAAATTGCTCCATGTCTGGACCTTTTTATTTATTAAAAAAAAAAAAAACTTTTACAGATATTTGTAATTTTTTTTTGTGTTTTCACTAACACAGATTAGTGCATAAAAAATCGGAGTAAAAATAAAAAAAATAAAAAATAGGAAAAATGTAAAATAAAGACACTATAAAAAGAAAAAGCTTCTTGCAGAGTATATAAATATGGTACTGGCTTTCTACAGAAAGTTGGATGATCAGATACTCACCTCTCTGAATGTGCCACCGATACATCAAACAGTTCCAGCAGCTGTTTGTAGCTGGTGTCATAAATCTTGTTAAGTTGCTGAAGCATTCTTGCACTGTCAAACATCACAGCACCACGCACAGCTATCTCACGGAAACCTTCCCTGGCGTGTAACAAGATGTCTTCTGCCGCATCATTCTTCATAAGCCTTTGAAAGCAACCCATAACATTTTAGATGTGCATTAAATAAATTCATGTCTTCATGTCATAGAGTCATATGTCATATAGTCTGGATAACCATTTTATGTGATGACAGACAACACTTTGTAAGTTGTTATTTGAAAGAAAGTAAAAACAGTACCAGGGGAGGATTGAACTAGGGCACTGTTGGCCTTGAAAGAAGACACTTCACAATTCACACAGGGATAAGACTGGGACTTGCAGTCAGCAACACGGGTCATTATACAGCTACCTGCTCAGACTTGTAATTATGGCAAAGGCATTCATTTCCAGCATCAACTTATTTTTTGGCTCTGAAATGCCATACGACTAAAGGAAGCTGATGCTGGAAGATGTGAAGGTATGTCACAATAACCATGTCCTTTAGGAACACCCAATTTTCACCATACCAACTTATTATTGCAGCACCGTGGCACACTTTTTTTTAGCTCACAGAAATCTGTCCCTAGCAAGAAAGGGCTAGATGGTTGTGTTTGTCAGACAGTCATCTACTGCATAAAGCAAACTTTACTGGTGTAATACATTTGTAAGTTCTTTGCCACACTGTTCAATTTGTTTTAAAAAATGTCAGCCTTGTTAATGAATGCCTTCCTGTTTTCACATATTCTGCTAACAATTTTAGGAAGAGATTTTTAAACTGCTGTCACTCGGATATTCATAAGGCTTCTCCTCCAAAATAATTAAAGAAGGTTGCCATGAGGCTGCCTTTACTTAACTCCTAGAAGCAGTGCTAGTTCTGGGCCAGATCAAATGTTTGGCAAACAGACATTGGGGATGATTTACTAAAGGCAAATCCACTTTGCACTACAAGTGCACTGCAAGTGCAGTCGCTGTAGATCTTAGGGAAAGATCTTAAATGAGGGGAAGCTCTGCTGATTTTATAATCCAATCACGTACAAGCTAAAATGCTGTTTTTTTTTTACTTGCATGTCCCCCTCAGATTTACAGCGACTGCACTTCCAAGTGCACTTGTAGTGCAAAGTGGATTTGCCTTTAGAAAATAACCACCATTGCAAACTAATTTCAGTTTGCCACTTCTTTATAAATGGCCATCATATCTAATACGCTTGTATGGACTGACTGCAACAATCATGATATGAAAGTCCTGGCACTTGAGAAGATTTACAAAAGGCAAACAAACTGTTCACTTTGCAAGGGAATCTTCCCCAGAGCTTAGTGGATGAGGTAAAGCTCTGCTGACTTCAATTATCCAATCATCTGCAAGCAAGAATGCGTTTTTTTTTTTTTTTTAAATCTTCCTTACATGTGATTGGGTATTCTTTACAAAGTGAAATTTCACAGCATTCACTAGAATATGGACAGCTTGGGGTGTAATGTCAGTGAACATACAGTAAATATTTAATACACAGTGGGATTATTGGGTAACATTTCAGTGAATGAGTGGTGAATCTCTATAAAAGCATAGATACAGAGAATTCTGATTTTACACATACTACTTGTCTGCCCTTGAAAGTGGGCATCAATTCACAATGTTTCCATTCTGTTTTCACTATGAGGCATTTTCCTCATCTGTGTAAAACAAATATCATGTAGACTAAACAACAGAATATGAACATCCATGCAGCATTTTAATTTATTAACATCTTATGTTAAAGATCAATAAAGAGATTTTTGCTCTTTAAAATACCACTAGCTTCTGAATGGTGAACAATTACAGGATCTGTGAGATGTCTTTAAGAAATTGAGCCATTTGAGGTAGAAATACAATACAATTTTTTGAGAAATAGAGGCTATCAATCTTAAATATTCAGTTTATACAAATAATGCTTTTCTGCTCACAGAATATAGACATAGAGCTTTGGGGCTGATTTACTGAAGGCAAATTGAAATAGATGTGCAATTTCCAAGTGCAGTTGTCTCAAAGCTTAGTAAATGAGGGGATGCTCTGCTGACTTCCATCTACTAATCGGATGCAAGCAAAAATGCTGTTTTTTTTTTTTTTGTTTTTTTTTACTTGCATGTGATTGGGTATTCTTTGTAAAGTGATGCTTTACCTCGTTTACTAAGCTCTGGAGGAACTTCCAAACTTTGCAAAGTAAACAGTTTATTTGCCTTTAGTAAATCAACCCCATTACTCCAGCATACAATACTACCATCATAATGACTAATTCTTTGTTATGTTTCAATGAGAAATAAAGGGATAATAGCATTGCATTTACATTTCTGTGGCTTCTTCGTGTTGTAGCTTCAGGTGTCCAAGTTTCTTAGTGATAGACAGACTGTGTACGAGGGAGCCATGACTTTGCAGAGTAGCTATTATTTTGTCTTCCAAACTTGAAAGTATCACCATATTATCAAGGCACTCCTTTAAGGGAAAAGGGGAGGCATTGTTCATTTCAATATTTTTTCACTTTGCCAGCAGAAATACAAATCAAATCTAGATTCAAATATTTATTAAAACTGCGTCATTATGCAGAAACACTCCATAGGAAACTGTGGGCTCTACACGGTGACTTGCATTTTATATATTACTCTTAAAATTCAGGATCAGTGGAAAGTAAAGAGTAGGTTGCCCAGTGGAGAGCAGATATTGATATTTGCTTTCTGTTTAAATAGGCCCCTTATGCCCCGTACACACGGTCAGATTTTCCGATGGAAAATGTCCGATCAGAGCGTGTTGTCGGACATTCCGACCGTGTGTGGGCTCCATCGGACTTTTTCCATCGGATTTTCCGACACACAAAGTTTGAGAGCAGGCTATAAAATTCTCCGACAACAAAATCGCGTCAATTCCGACCGTGTGTGGCCAGTTCTGACGCACAAAGTGCCACGCATGTTTAGAAGAAATTCCGAGACGGAACAGCTCGGTCTGGTAAAATTAGAGTTCGGAATGGATACAGCACTTTCGTCAGGCTGCAATGTTTGAAATAGTTTAATACAGCGCACTCTCTTCTTCTTTATAATGTGAGAAGAATGAAGTAGTTTTGCTGCTCATATTCACACAGACTTCTCACAAACTTCTTTCTTTATTATTTATTGTGATTCCCTCAATATATTTTGATTTGTCACATCTGACCATATTTTTTTTTTTGTTGGTTTTTGAATATTTCTTTTTTTTTTGGTCAAGGCATTTTTTTTTTGTGTATGTATTTTTTTCCAAGACTGATGGGTTTTTTTTGTGTGTTTTACTCCATAATATTTTTAATAATTTTTATTAATTAATTTTATTAATTATTTTTGTGTGTGTTTTGTGTGTCAGGTTACCACAACACCATTGATATCTTGTATTATTGAATCTTAAGGAGATTGTTTGGTGTTGGTGTCTCTTGTTAATTTCACATTGTATTTTTGAAATGTACCTGCCTCCTCACAAACAATGTTGAAAAAAGGAGGGGTGTGGAGGCGCCAACTGTGGTAGCTTGTTTATGCAAAAATAAAAGTTAGTGTAACAATTACACTTACTGGTTCGCAGGGTGGAGGTGTTTCTTTGAGATGGAAAGTGTCCTGGGATGTGCTGTTATCTTGTTTCCGGCTTGGATTTCATTCCTTCAGGTGTCTGGGTGTGGAGTCTGTACACAGGCTGAACCGCTGCATCCAGTGCATGGAAAGCTCCACGCTGACCACTCCAAGAGGAAATGACGTCACTGATGCACGGCAAACGTCCAGGCTGGTGTTGGGGATGATGCAGGGATAGTACAGGTTACGCGCTCGGGGCTCACAGCTCCTTCTACTGGCCTTTTTGCTCCCTGGAGGAGAGCAGCTTGAATATATAGTGGAGGCAATTAGGTTAATTAGGTTAAGGTGTATGGGCTGCAGGTCTGTGGCTGTGGAACCACAACAGCCAGCAGACCCACAATCTTCCAAAAAGCACAAAAAAGTTGAAAGTAAAGTATATAGAATTAAAAATATGATGAATTGGGGGTAAGTTTAATAAATATAAGGATAATAATAGTAAGTGGAATTAGAGTTAAAACATTTATTTAGAAGATGAAAAAAATGTGGAAAAAAAAAAATGAAATAAAAATAAATAAAAAATAAAAAATAAAATAAAAAATAAAAATAAAAATGGGGAAAAACAATGAAAAATAGAAATAAAAAATAAATAAATAAACCAAATAAAAAAATAAAAATAAGTATAAAAATAAAAATAAATGTAAAATTAAAATAAAAAATAAAAAAATGAGATTAAAAAGCACTGGGATACACATTATGAGGATGAGCTCAGGGGGGACATGAGGGAAGGGGGGGGGGGGAGTAAAAAGGGGGTGAAGTTGTTATATAGAACGGTGGAGTTGCTATCTGGGTCCATGAGGGGACAGCGGTCCCTCAGGTGACTGGATGATACGACAGCAAAGGACCATGGGGGTATTTTTATGTTGTAAGAAACTTCTACATGGTTTGTATAGTGATGGGCAAGGTGTATATATATATATATATATATAATAAGAAAGTGAAGAATGAATGTATGATTGGAGAGGGGAACTGGGGGGGGGGGGGGGAGTAAACTACAACAAAGAATGTGTTTCTAATTCTTCATTGAGTCCCCCTGGCGAAAGAGTACCCAATGAATATATCCAGTAGAACTCCTGCTGACACAGGCGTTTAAAACGTTCCGCAGCAGGAAGACCTCTGGGCATGGCCTCGATGACCCAGACTCTGAGGCCCATGGTAGATTTTTGGTGTTCCTTCAAAAAATGAAGAGGGACACTGTGTTTGTCCCAGCCCTTTTCTAAGAAACGCCTGTGTTCGCCAAAACGTTGGCGTAGGGGGCGTATGGTCCTGCCCACATAAAAGAGACCACATCGGCAGGTCAGGCAGTACACCACGTATTCACTGGAGCAATTATAAAAGTCTTTTATGGTGTATGTTTTGTCTTTAACAGTGAAGTTTTTTGTCCATGGTCAACAAATTTGCACGTTAGGCATAATTTTTTCCGGCATTGGTACATTCCCACTAATGGAATTAGGGGGATGTGTGAGGCTGGAGTGAGTGGGACTTTACGGATTTTACTGGGTGCTATTCTACTTTTAATATTTTTTGCTCTACGATATGAAACCTTGGGTAGTTGGGTGAGGGAGGAACCTAGAAAGGGGTCTCCAAGCAAGATGCACCAATGTTTGGCTAAGATGTTCTCCATCTTCTTGTGACAATCATGAAACTGGGTAGTGAAACGTGTTGGTTGTGGATTATCTGAAGTTTTGGGTTTGGGTGGAGGTTTCTTTGCCTGTTGGAGGAAGGCCTTTTGTACCAAATGTGGTGGGTATCCTTTGTCTTGAAATTTATTGGAAAGGAGTTTACCCTGTATGTGGTAATCTTCGTCCTTGGTGCAATTCCGCCGAATTCTATGGAATTGGCTCTTCGGTATGTTGTTGATCCATGTTGGATGGTGACAGCTCTGATAGTGAATATAGGAATTTCCAGCGGTGGGTTTGACAAAGTTTGTAGCATGTATTTCAGATTCACTATGAAAAAGTTCTAAGTCCAAGAAGATTAGTTTTTCCGGGTCTATGACATGGGTGAAGGATAGCCCTAGGGAGTTGCAGTTGCAATGCTTGACAAAGGACTCTATACTCTCTGATGTGCCCTCCCAGATCAGAATGATATCATCGATGTAGCGTCCATAATATATGATATGGGCGGCAAAAGGGTTGTTATGTGAGACGTATTGTAGTTCCCAGTAGCCCATAGTCAGGTTGGCGTAGCTTGGGGCAAAATTGGCACCCATGGCAGTGCCTTGAGTTTGTAGATAGAAGGTGTGGTCAAACTCAAAGTAGTTGTGTTCTAGACAGAATTGTGTAGCCTCCAGGATGTACTGTGCCTGTCTGGGATTGATGAGGGGGTCCTCAGAGAGAAAATATTCTACTGCTCTGAGGCCTACTGTGTGGGGGATGGAAGTGTATAGAGATGTAACATCCAAGGATACCCACTGGTAGGTGGGTTCCCAGGTGTAGAAGGAAAGCATCTCCAATAGGTGGGTACTATCTCTAATATAAGATTAGAGGTGTTGCGCAAGGGGTTGAAGGAAATGGTCTATGTACATAGAAAACCCGCTGGTGATGCTCTCCATAGCAGCTACTATGGGACGGCCTGGTGGGTTGGACTGGTCTTTATGGATTTTTGGTAAATGGTAAAAATAGGGAGTTTTGCAAAAACCTTTGATGAGAAATGACAGTTCAGCTTTGGAAATAATACCATCTTCTAGGGCTCTGTGGGCTAATTTTGTGGCTTTCTGGGTGAATTCTGGTAAGGGATCATGAGTGAGTTTGGAATAAGTGTTGGTGTCGGATAATAGTCTGAGTGATTCCGCCATGTAGTCTGAACTGTTCTGTATTACAATGCCGCCTCCCTTGTCTGCTGCCTTTATGATGATATTATGGTTGTTGGTTAACTCATCCAGGGCCTTCTGTTCTGCTTTAGAGAGGTTAGCTCTTATCTTGGGAGCTGATTTACACATTTGGACAAGGTCAGTATACATGACTTGATAGAATGTCTGTAGATAGGGGCCTTTTTTATGTACTGGGTTGAAGATGGACTTGGGTTTGAATTTTGTATGTTGAATCAGGGGGAATGTTTGGTAGTGTTGAGTGTACAATTCCATATCTGCAAAGGGATATTCTGTATGGAGTTCATCTGGGTCCAAGATGAGGGAGGAATCTGTGTCTGTATCTATTGGGAGGACATCATGGTTAATGGTTTCAATGGGTTCTTGAGATGAACTCCATACAGAATATCCCTTTGCAGATATGGAATTGTACACTCAACACTACCAAACATCCCCTCCGATTCAACATACAAAATTCAAACCCAAGTCCATCTTCAACCCAGTACATAATTGTACACTCAACACTACCAAACATCCCCTCCGATTCAACATACAAAATTCAAACCCAAGTCCATCTTCAACCCAGTACATAAAAAAGGCCCCTATCTACAGACATTCTATCAAGTCATGTATACCGACCTTGTCCAAATGTGTAAATCAGCTCCCAAGATAAGAGCTAACCTCTCTAAAGCAGAACAGAAGGCCCTGGATGAGTTAACCAACAACCATAATATCATCATAAAGGCAGCAGACAAGGGAGGCGGCATTGTAATACAGAACAGTTCATGGCGGAATCACTCAGACTATTATCCGACACCAACACTTATTCCAAACTCACTCATGATCCCTTACCAGAATTCACCCAGAAAGCCACAAAATTAGCCCACAGAGCCCTAGAAGATGGTATTATTTCCAAAGCTGAACTGTCATTTCTCATCAAAGGTTTTTGCAAAACTCCCTATTTTTACCATTTACCAAAAATCCATAAAGACCAGTCCAACCCACCAGGCCGTCCCATAGTAGCTGCTATGGAGAGCATCACCAGCGGGTTTTCTATGTACATAGACCATTTCCTTCAACCCCTTGCGCAATACCTCCCATCTTATATTAGAGATAGTACCCACCTATTGGATATGCTTTCCTTCTACACCTGGGAACCCACCTACCAGTGGGTATCCTTGGACGTTACATCTCTATACACTTCCATCCCCCACGCAGTAGGCCTCAGAGCAGTAGAATATTTTCTCTCTGAGGACCCCCTCATCAATCCCAGACAGGCACAGTACATCCTGGAGGCTACACAATTCTGTCTAGAACACAACTACTTTGAGTTTGACCACACCTTCTATCTACAAACTCAAGGTACTGCCATGGGTGCCAATTTTGCCCCAAGCTACGCCAACCTGACTATGGGCTACTGGGAACTACAATACGTCCCACATAACAACCCTTTTGCCGCCCATATCATATATTATGGACGCTACATCGATGATATCATTCTGATCTGGGAGGGCACATCAGAGAGTATAGAGTCCTTTGTCAAGCATTGCAACTGCAACTCCCTAGGGCTATCCTTCACCCATGTCATAGACCCGGAAAAACTAATCTTCTTGGACTTAGAACTTTTTCATAGTGAATCTGAAATACATGCTACAAACTTTGTCAAACCCACCGCTGGAAATTCCTATATTCACTACCAGAGCTGTCACCATCCAACATGGATCAACAACATACCGAAGAGCCAATTCCATAGAATTCGGCGGAATTGCACCAAGGACGAAGATTACCACATACAGGGTAAACTCCTTTCCAATAAATTTCAAGACAAAGGATACCCACCACATCTGGTACAAAAGGCCTTCCTCCAACAGGCAAAGAAACCTCCACCCAAACCCAAAACTTCAGATAATCCACAACCAACACGTTTCACTACCCAGTTTCATGATTGTCACAAGAAGATGGAGAACATCTTAGCCAAACATTGGTGCATCTTGTTTGGAGACCCCTTTCTAGGTTCCTCCCTCACCCAACTACCCAAGGTTTCATATCGTAGAGCAAAAAATATTAAAAGTAGGATAGCACCCAGTAAAATCCGTAAAGTCCCACTCACTCCAGCCTCACACATCCCCCTAATTCCATTAGTGGGAATGTACCAATGCCGGAAAAAATTATACCTAACGTGCAAATTTGTTGACCATGGACAAAAAAACTTCACTGTTAAAGACAAAACATACACCATAAAAGACTTTTATAATTGCTCCAGTGAATACGTGGTGTACTGCCTGACCTGCCCATGTGGTCTCTTTTATGTGGGCAGGACCATACGCCCCCTACGCCAACGTTTTGGCGAACACAGGCGTTTCATAGAAAAGGGCTGGGACAAACACAGTGTCCCTCTTCATTTTTTGAAGGAACACCAAAAATCTACCATGGGCCTCAGAGTCTGGGTCATCGAGGCCATGCCCAGAGGTCTTCCTGCTGCGGAACGTTTTAAACGCCTGTGTCAGCAGGAGGCCTACTGGATATATTCATTGGGTACTCTTTCGCCAGGGGGACTCAATGAAGAATTAGAAACACATTCTTTGTTGTAGTTTACTTTCCTCCCCCCCCTTCCCCTCTCCAATCATACATTCATTCTTCACTTTCTTATTATATATATATATATATATATATATACACCTTGCCCATCACTATACAAACCATGTAGAAGTTTCTTACAACATAAAAATACCCCCATGGTCCTTTGCTGTCGTATCATCCAGTCACCTGAGGGACCGCTGTCCCCTCATGGACCCAGATAGCAACTCCACCGTTCTATATATCAACTTCACCCCCTTTTTACTCCCCCCCCACCCCCCCCCCCCCCCTTCCCTCATGTCCCCCCTGAGCTCATCCTCATAATGTGTATCCCAGTGCTTTTTAATCTCATTTTTTTATTTTTTATTTTAATTTTACATTTATTTTTATACTTATTTTTATTTTTTTATTTGGTTTATTTATTTTGATTTCTATTTTTCATTGTTTTTTCCCATTTTTATTTTTATTTTTTATTTTATTTTTTATTTTTTATTTATTTTTACTTCATTTTTTTTTTTTCCACATTTTTTTCATCTTCTAAATAAATGTTTTAACTCTAATTCCACTTACTATTATTATCCTTATATTTATTAAACTTACCCCCAATTCATCATATTTTTAATTCTTCATACTTTACTTTCAACTTTTTTGTGCTTTTTGGAAGATTGTGGGTCTGCTGGCTGTTGTGGTTCCACAGCCACAGACCTGCAGCCCATACACCTTAACCTAATTAACCTAATTGCCTCCACTATATATTCAAGCTGCTCTCCTACAGGGAGCAAAAAGGCCAGTAGAAGGAGCTGTGAGCCCCGAGCGCGTAGCCTGTACTATCCCTGCATCATCCCCAACACCAGCCTGGACGTTTGCCGTGCATCAGTGACGTCATTTCCTCTTCCGCGCTCCAGAGTGGTCACCGTGGAGCTTTCCATGCACTGGATGCAGCGGTTCAGCCTGTGTATAGACTCCACACCCAGACGGAATGAAATCCAAGCCGGAAACAAGATAACAGCACATCCCAGGACACTTTCCATCTCAAAGAAACACCTCCACTCTGCGAACCAGTAAGTGTAATTGTTACACTAACTTTTATTTTTGCATAAACAAGCTACCACAGTTGGCGCCTCCACACCCCTCCTTTTTTCAACATTGATTATCAACAGAGGTAATGGACACCCTCTGAAGATGGCTGCCTCCTCATTCTAGAATTTACCTGCCTTATTTTAATGTGCTATTATAGCTACCATTGTACTATTTACCTTAGACATCACATGTTGCGGAGCGCCGGAAACCCCCCCTTTTGTTTCTCTGCTCCTCACAAACAAACTGTCCTTTTTGAAGGAAAACACACATAGGCGAGTATAATTGAAAACAAAAATCCTTTATTAAGAGCTCAGAACCAAACAAAGAGGGAGGCAACGCTGGAGAAACAGCAGAAATTGGCAAAGCCTTGGACCCCCAGAGCACACATCAATTATTTAACATCAAAATTGGTGGCCTGAGGAGTCCTTATCTAAGGGAGTGCAGTCTGGTCCAGAAGTCCCAGAGATCCGGAAAGCAGCAGATGACATCTGTGTCCCCAGGCTGTGGTACTACAAGAGGCTGCATATTTTGCCAGACCAGACTGAACCCAGGGTCATCACTCTCTGGTCTTCCTTCCACGCTTCCTTCCACGCTGTGGCTCTGGTGTTGGAGATGTGGCAGGAGGAGGAGTAGGACCTGGAGGAGGAGGACTATGTGTGAGGTCACAAATGTGGGTAGCACATGTTATTTGGCCCCTCAACCCCTTATTGAGAGCTTCCAAAATTAGGAACTCACACAGGAGTCCTTGGCCCTCCTCCATCTGCATCATTTTGCAAGCAGTTATGCCAGCAAAGTCCTCCTCCACAGTGTGGGGGGTTCTCAGGGCCCCTGTAGCCTTCCAAAAGAGGCCTGTGGCAGCCTCCTCCAGGTTACTCCTCTTCCTGGCACTTTGTCTTTGAAGGTGTAGGGGAGGGACCTGGATATCAGGCAGCCTGCTTGGCCCGGCCACCTCCTGGCTGAGACTTCCCTGTGTATGAAAAAGGGATATGGTTTTAGTCTTTGCATCATCAATCACAATCATAAATTAGTACTCCAAACTAACATCTAGTTAACATCATTGATTGGACAACCAGAAATATTGGTATACCTGGCTCAAGCTGGGCTCCTCCACATGTTGCTGCCTGGAAGGCCCAGGTTGGGCGTCAGAAGCCTCAGCTGGGGGGGAAGGAAGCGTGGAAGGAAGATTGGAGAGTGCTGGCCTGGGTTCAGTCTGACCTGCCAGAAAATGCAGTCTGTCATAGTACCACAGCCTGGGGACATAAATGTCATCTGCAGCTCCTGATCTCTGGGAATCCTGGACCTTCTTGTGCTCCCTTAGATAAGTGCTCCTCAGGCCACCAATTAGAACCTTCAAATAGGTGATGTCTGCCGTGGGGATCACCGCCTTCACAAATTCCAACAAATTATGCAGCGCTGCCTTCCTCTTTGTTTGGTTCTTATATTCAGGGTGGTTTATCTGCCATAGACAAGGCAGTTCCCTGAACATATCAATGAATATGGGCATAAATTCCTCATCTTTAAATAGATCCATTTTCACTGCAAGACACAACACAAGACAAACCCTAATGTCAGCCTAAAGTCTACTAAACTTGTGCAAATACAGGCCTCAATGTATAAACAGTATAGGCCCAATGTTAAATCTTACCTTTGCTATCACGATCGGCGCCTCCGTTACTCCTTCCTCCGCTCACAGATCGTACGTACTACGCACGCGTGTTACGCTTTATAGACACTGCTCATGCGTGAAACTCGCCCGACGTTCTTTCTAGTCTATTCCCCGCCCCTTCTCGTTCGTCGCAGTGGGGAAGAGCACATGGAGTCAGAGCAGGTGTCAGATAATTACACCAACGAGGAGGAGGAGGAGGTAAGCCCGGAGGCAGAAACGTCCCGATCCAGGAGACGATTTAAGGCATCAAATATGTCCTTTGGGGAGATGTTGAAGATGGTCGACATCCTGAAGAGGGCCGACTATGACGGGAAGTATGGACCTTACCCCAACCCCAATGTCAGAAAGGCCAAGATCATGGCGAAAGTGGTCAAGAGTCTGCACCGGAATTTCGGGGTACGACGATCGAAAGATCAGCTCAGGAAGCGGTGGTCGGACCTCAAATTAAGGGAGCATGAGCAGTACAGAAAGATCCGGAGAGTGCTGCAAAAAAAGTAAGTAGTTGTGCTGTGTTCCGATTCTTTATGTTTATTACGTTCGTGCTGCTCCATGTGCTTTTCTTAACTGTTATCCAGTTTAAAATGTCAACTTTCATGTTCATGGGCACATTATTCATTCGTATCAAACATTGTTCATTCGGCCTAGAAAACACCATTGTTTTGGCCATATGCATTTCACCACATTTTTTAGGGCCTACTTGTCTGAAACTTATTTGGTTGTGTAGATGGGTTTGTTACTAGAATGAAATGCAAACTAGATTCTGTGTAAGGAGAGGACACTCAGCAGCAGTTTTCACATCTGTACGCTGGAGCACTAGTGTGGGACACAAGAACACCCTTTTTATTAGGGGGTCCCACACAGGTGCTCCAGTGTATACTATAGGGGTGTCTCCAGCTGGTAACTACAGGTAAGTATTCAAGCTTGACAAAGGCCAAGACAAATGCCGCATCTTGGAACTCTGCCAAAAAAGACAATTGTACCCCACTTGTAAACAATGTTTCATATTCCTAATTCTGCCATCAAATATCTGTGTGCTAAGTATACCTATTTTTATTGTACATAGGGGATAAAAGACTCGGAGGACACCCCTCATCCGAGGAGACCACAGACCCCCCACCTCTGGAAGAAGGGGAAATCCACCTAAGACCAGCAGAGCAGGAATAGGAAGACGTGGTGGAAATTGGCACCACAACAGGTGAGTGTCTGCGACCACAGGCTCAGGTAAGAGATGGATGCCGCCATATTTATAATACATGGTGTTTGTTTGTTTCGATCTTTTTAGGTGATCGTGATGTTGTGGATCCAGATCCTTTCACCTCGGAAAGTGCCCAGATCCTGATCGAGGAGATCATGGGGTGTAATAGGGACTTGGAAAACATCGTGAAAGCCATCAATGATGTTCAGCAAAAAATGAAGAACATCATTGATGTTTTAGGGAGAGTTTAAAACCCCGCGAAATCCCTTGGGTTTTTGTTGTGCCAAAAGTTTTCATATTTTTTATGTCAATTTGTAGCAAAGCCAAATTTGGAAGAGGCACACAGTGTGTCAACATGCGCTATCTGCCATCACGGGAGATCAATGGACGCGTTTTGGGGGTGCAACCCCTTCCTCAATAATAAAGTAGCTGTGAGGAAGGGGTTGCACCCCCAAAACACGTCCCTTGATTCCCCGTGATGGCAGCTAGCACATGTTGACATTTGGAAATTTGTGTGCATCTTCCAAATTTGGCTTTTCCTGAGGTGACTTCACCCCATCTGAACGCAATATCAAACACAGTTTGTAAATACTCATGTCTGATATTGCCTTCAAGTTCTAACAAATGTGAACTTTGTAAGTTCTAAATGTGTGTATTTCTTGTGGGTTTTACACATGCCTGTTTTATCTTAAATGGACATTTCTACTTTCTCTAGTGTGACCCCAAAAATTGTTAAACATCAAACATGTTGGTTTGTTTTAAAAACCTTTTGGAAATGCACATGTGACTGTGCTGTTATTAAAAAGATTGTTAATCAAGATTGTGTGGATTATTGCCTCAACGCTACAACACTTTTGTGGTGCTCTAATTGGTGTATTCTATGACAATGGGGGTTATTTCCTAAAGGAAAATACACTTTGCACTACAAGTAGTGCAAAGTGCCTTTGCCTTTAGTAAATAACACCCAACAGTGCTTTGTAATGTTACACAATCACGCCATTTTCAGGACTCACCACATTTCTGTCAGGGTCAGCTAAAAAAAACACAAGCAGTAAATGTCACCAAAGATTTGAGTTCTTTTTTTTTTATTTTAAAAAGGTTTTACACATTGTCTGGCATATTAATAGCCCCCCTACCCGCAAAGAATTCAAGGTATCTTAGCCGGACATCACGGGCACTTAGGGGGGGCAAGCCAGGACGGCCACTTTCAAGTGTCGTCAGGGTTGATTCATGTTGAATTCCGGCCTCAGGCCCAACTGAGCCAGCTTAGTTGGCAGAATGTTGCCGTAAAAAGTTGTGTAGAACACAGCACGCCAGGATGATGTGATTCAGTTTATACTCCGCCATATGTATGGGTGTAAGAAATAGGTGGAACCAGCTGGCCATGATTCCAAACATGTTCTCCACCACTCTTCTGGCTCTGGCCAGCCGGTAATTAAAATGCGGGAATGGCCGCATAATATGGTCCCCCAGCGCAAAAGCTTCATCCACAACGAAGACGAATGGGAGTCCTTCCACATTGTCTTCTGGAGGTGGCAAGTCCAAACTGCCATTCTGGAGACGCCTGTAGAACTCGGTCTGGGTGATGACTCCACCATCGGACATCCGGCCATTCTTCCCCACGTCCACATACAGAAATTCATAAGTAGCCGACACCACCGCCAACATCACAATACTATTGAACCCCTTATAATTATAATAGTATGACCCCGAGTTGGGTGGTGGGACAATGTGGACATGTTTCCCATCAATTGCCCCTCCGCAGTTAGGAAAGTCCCACCGCTGGGCAAAGTGGGAGGCCACAGTCTGCCATTCCTGTGGAAGGAAACTGTGGAGTCAAAACCAAAAAAAAAAATTAGTCTTTGTGCACATAAACAGGGAAAGCAGATTAGACACAAACATTGTTGGCCAACATCAAGATAACATTTATTAGAGGAAATTTTTAAAAGCCAAAGTATAAGGTCCAACTATCAGATCCCCCCCCCCTCTCCTGGGCCATTTCTAACATTAGGGGGGGGGGGGACTCTGGGACAGGTAACCCCCTCCACTTCATTGAGAGATGAATGCCTAAATAATAGGTATTACTTTGAACAGCCCCTCCTTAGTTACACTATTGGCAGCCCACTGGACAGGTAAGAAGTGTCATAATACAAAGATATAAATACACACTGTACACATTTGAGCACATTTGGACATTCTGCTATTACCTATCAAGATAATAATAGTATACAAAAACCTGAAACAGTATCATTTGAAAGTATCCAGGCAGGCCCTTGCACTACATGCTTTGGGGAATTCATCCATAAATATGACCACAAAAGAGGTGGGTATAGTGTGTATGGGTTTGGCAAAGTCAGCAGATAGATGATTGAGGATAGAGGATTGGTATCAGCTGACTTAGCAGTTGGGGGGAGGGAGGGTTCCAAATGATTTGGGGACCCCCAAAAAAAGCCTCTGGCACTCTGCCTGAATTTAAAGCACAAATCACATTTCAAAACATTTTAGGGGTGTTTGGGGTAAAGCACTACTATGGAGCTGATAAAATACATTGTTAAGTGACTACATGAGGTGAATATAGGGCCAGGAGACCATGCTGGGGAGGTAAGTGAAGGCAAATATGTATGAAGGAGATAAAAATAATTACATAAAAATCCAGCATGCATGAGGACAAAGGGGACATTCACAGCATATTACAATCATGGTAATTAGGGAATGAGGAAAGAAATACAATATATTATCAAACATTAAATACAATAAAATGTGATGTTAAAGGATAAAAATCTTACCTTAATATACTTCTTCTGCAGGGCCTGTATGATGGCAGAACAGGTCTCTGGGATAATGATTCCCAGAGCCTGGGTGGAGATGCCTGTCGAGAACTTCAAGTCCTGCAGGCTTCTCCCTGTCGCCAAGTACCGCAGGGTGGTGATGAGCCTCTGCTCCGGAGTGATGGCTTGCCTCATGCAGGTATCCTGCCTGCTGATATAGGGGGTCAGCAAAGCCAACAAACGGTGAAAAACGGGGTCCGTCATCCGGAGAAAGTTCCTGAAATCATCAGGATTATTCTCATGGATCTCACGGAGCAAAGGCATATGACAGAACTGGTCACGCTGAAGCAACCAATTCTTGGTCCATGAACTCCTCCCCACCCTGTTCATGGACTGGACTTGTGTCAAGGTCAGGACCCCAGCACCAAACCCCCACACAGCACGAACTCTACGAGGAGTACGTATACGCAACATGGCTAGAAAACGGTCAGCTGCTCAGAACGAAGTAACAGAACACACTGAAGAACAGCAAGGCCTGTGAAGAGCGACCTGAAAAACAGTAACAAACGAACAAGAACACAATGACAAGTCAATGGTACTCACTGCACGCACTGAAGAGCAGATACAAACCCACAAGCACAAACTGAACAGCAGAAAACGATCTGAAAACCACGAGTCTGAAAAAGCACGAATCGTCTCTCACCAAACTTTTACTAACACAAGATTAGCAAAAGGAGCCCAAAGGGTGCCGCGCTTGGTTCTGAAATGGCCTTTTCTAGTCTCGTCGTACGTGGTGTACATCACCGCGTTCTTGGCGAGTGGAAATTCCGACAACTTTGTGCAACCGTGTCTACGCAAAACAAGTTTGAGCCAACATCCGTCGGAAAAAATCCATGGATTTTGTTGTCGGAATGTCCGATCAATGTCCGATCGTGTGTACGGGGCATTAGAGTGTAATGCTCAATTTCTCCACTGTTTGTCAGTTAAATGTAAACATATGTATTCTGAATCCTATCCTATTGGCCAACATCTGAAATACTAAATGAACAAGTCTACTAAATACACAGCAATGACTAGGTTGCTACCCATGATGCTCACATTTTTGAGTCATGCTTACTAAAAGGACAGCGAACTAGGTGTAGTTTTACACTCATAAACAATGTACCTTTCAAACATATCTGTTTTGGTGTGACAGTTTCAGTTCTCAGGTATACAGTGCTGAAGATTTTAAATAAAATTAGCACATATTCATAGAAATGTGCATATGCAAAAAGTTGGGCTAACTGGAGACAGGGCTTTTCTAATTGTTTTCATCCTAATATTGTCAAATTTGGAGAGATATACCATTAAGAGTATATGAAATCACTCTGAAGTAGTAGTAAATGACCAAAGTGCATAAGCTACCTGTTTCAGGAGTAAGTGTTCCTCTTTAAGTCTTGGCTTTTCGAGTTTTATAAATCTGTCCAGAAGCTGTTCTGTCAGTCCTTGTCTGTCCTGGGAGAAGTACAGTATGGTACAATAGGAGGCCACCTCAGGAGGTACCCTGTCAGGTGTGCAGGTGGTGTGCAGGTATATACGGAAACCTGGATGGCATTCTACTTCATGTTCTCCCACCTTGAACAACCACAGATGTTAGTTTACTGTTCATGCTGACACAATTATAATCATTTACTCGACTTTACAATTATAAAAGTAATCTTCCTGCGAAAAAGCAGACACAACCAGATGTCGGTTATTATCTGCATTAAAAGTCTGCGATAAAAGTCTGTTCTTTGACCTTCTCTTATTTAAATCCATGTTATTACTGGGGTCTGACTTTCCCTGACTTTATGGTTAAAGAGATCCTGTTACCAACTTAAAAAATTGCAGGTAAACACACAGTACAATCAAGTATTTTAAATTTGTACTTTCAGTGTCTTCCTTTCCAAAAATTTTTTTTTCACTTGTAATTTACCTTTAATACTCCTAGCATCTCCTTTGCCCCTTCCTTCACCACCATACATAACACTTTATGAAGCTATAGGGGGTGGTGTAAGGGGGTGCATAACGGGACTCTGTCCCGTTCCTGCTCTAAATCTGCTGGGGCTGTTGACATCCAAGATGATGGCACCTAGAAACAGTCTCAGTGCTTTTGGATGTCTACACAAGGCAGGCTTTTACAGGTAAAAGCCATGCATAAAATATGTTCAATTAACATATCATTTCATGGGAAGGTTATTGTCAAAATGAATAGTCTGCGACAGGCCATTCATTTCTCTGCAAACTTCAGTAACTGCCATGCCACACTATAATGAGAGTGTTAATTTGGACAATTTAATTTGACAGTTGAATAGTATTTGTCAGGGATTAGGTTTTAAAGTACACCGGTGGCCAGACTATGCACATATACATTTTTACAAATTCCTAACATGCAGTAAAGCTTTAAAACAAGCCTTCCTTTATCTCTATAAATACAGGAACAAGTCATCCTCAAAGTTCACAGCAGAAGCACTAAAGTCATTTAAGGCTGGTCTCGCCACTCATTCCCTTCCAGAGCACCACTCTGTGCTTATATTAGAAAGTAAAAGGATGTAAGGATTCTGAGTCACTGCTGGGAGGGGAAAGCAGAATGAGCTGAGCCGTCTGACAGAATGACTTGGATTATTTCAAGAGCCTCTTCTGTGAAATACAAGGATGAATTGCTTCACAGTGACTGCAGCTACATGTCATTGAGGGCTTGTTTTAAAGCTCATTTACCTTCTGCTAAAACATGTGTATACCTTATTGTCCATAGCCTGGTCACAGGTTCACTTTAAGTCAGGGAAAGTCTGGCCCCAGTAGCAAGCAAATTGAACTTAAATCATAGTGAAGATCAAATGTAGTGTTGATATGGCTAACACATATGACAAAGTGTTATGAAGCAAGTGCCTACACATAGGCACAATTTTATATAAACTGTTAGAAAATAATCAAATTTGTTGTCCTTTATCTGGGAAATTATTACAACTGCACATACCATCATTTTGAATGGAACCTTGTGTTGCTGAAATTCTCTTTTTGACTGCAGAATCTGAATAAAACGGACATCCCGAGATATGGCATCTATATTGCAATATGTGAGTAAAAGAGAATGTCCGACTGTCAGGGATGTATCCATTTCAGACCGAAGATCCTAGAAACAGTTTAAATAATACACAATAAGTGTTTGCTACTTATTTTAATAATGACAACACTGCACATGACATTTTCTGCTTTCTATTTGGTCCAATTATTTAATGCTAGTATGGAAAATGTGGAGTTGCAGTGATACCCTTTATTTGGCTTATTAAGTTAGCCAGTAAAGGGTATCTCTTAACCTAAAAACTTTCTGAACTAACCGATGGCTAAAATGTTACAATACTTCAAACAAAGCAGGTATGGAATAGTGCATTAAAACACAAGAAAACAGCTTATAAGCATATACATAACCTCTTTTGAACAACTTTGTCTTGATAAGACTCCCATAAGACATTCTCTGTCACTTTTCTTTAGCTCATTGACTAACACAGAAAAGTGCCACGACCTCCCGTTCCTGAAACCTTGGGAGGATGACTTGGGAATCAAATTTTCTGTATTTTAGTAAGTACCTATTTAAGGTATTAAGGTCAAATCATTTTTGATGAGACCTTCAAATGTTTACTTGCTTTTTATATCCTATAATGGTTACTGTACTAAATATACTGACTTCTAAACACAACCTCTAATTGTCAATTGTGTATCAAGGACTACAGTGTGGATCCCTGCTTAATAGCTGTTGAGATAAGCAAAGTAGGCCTCATAGAAAGCCTTATTTGTTGTTAGGGCAGACACAACCAATAGAATTGCACCGAGAAAGAAAAGTAAAAGAAGAAAATGTTCAGTACTACCAAGTGGGAAGCAGAGGCTTTATATGTACGGTGCTTAAATGACTCCCCTGAGTTACATGATTGATGCTCATCTCATTTGCCTATAGATCTAAAACATTGTTTAAAGGCTTTCAATAAAATATGGAGGCAAGTTGTCATCAGAATGCATAGGCTTGGGAGTCAGTGGCAGCACCTTTGGTGGAGGCAGGTGCTGACTGATTAGTAATCTTCAGTGCCCAGAACATAGCAGTGTATCTTTTGGATTGGGACCATTTAACATTAATGTGGTTGTTAAGCCACTATCGCATCTTTATATCATCCCCTCTGTCAAATAAAAAGCTGTGTCCTAGTGCCTGTGCTTTATTAAAAAAAGCAGATTTCTACCTGTTTTAACAGCATCTTCCAGTGATCACGTGACTCCAGGCTCTCTGCTCTCCCTGACTGATATCTCCAGCGAGCGGGGCCGAGATTCCCCCGCTGACGTCAGTCGGGGAGGAGAGGAGGAGAGCCTGGAGTCATGACATCGCTCGGAAATGCTGTTAAAACAGGTAGAAATCATTTTTTTTTATAAAGCACAGGCAGTAGAATACAGCTCCTTATCTAACAGAGGGGATGATATAAAGATGAGATAGTTTTAAAACAGCAGAGAGGAGCAGAGCAGCGCTAGTGAAATCTGACAAGCTATGGGGGGGGGACAGAGGGAGACAGAGGAGAGCTGCAGATAGCTGCGGATGATGGAGGCAAGTTTCAGGGCTCAGCAGCCCTAATATATCATAGTGAGCATACAGAGGGGAGGGTAGAAACTGGCAGGATCACCCAGGCATTTCAGGTGTTACAGGGGGCCACACGACACAGCACAATCACTGTGCTGTATAACATGCTTTAAAGGAGCAGGATCCTTTATTTTTTTTTGGGTTAACAAACGCTTTAACATAGAGGGTCTCAGCATAGAAGGTATCTGCAAAAAAGGGTCAAGCTGGCCATAGATGGATCAAAATTTGGATGGTTCATCAGGGACTGGATAATTCTAGATCTACGGGTGGCTATTCCTTCCTCCTCGCTTGTGTCAATGGGGGAATCCATTAATTTATTTTTTTGTTCAGCCCGTTGACTGACACATAAAATTATCCATTTATTGCAGCTTTAATCTAGGACTAAGGATCAGTTAGTTTTAGGGTTAAGTTAAAGTCTAGGTTTAAAGTATATCTAAAGACATGTTTTTAAACATTTTGGATAGTGTAAAACCCTAGTCTTTTAGCTGTCTTAGCCGTACTAGGGAGATTTTCCTCTCTGTCTATCTTGTTGGCCATTGTCACGTGGAATTAACTGAATGGTCTTAACTCTTCCTTACTCTAGCCAAAATTAAAAAATGGCTTTAGATATACCGGTACTTTAGGGTTTTTGTCTGGGAAAAGAGTTAAGGAGATGAAAGCCTTCTAAAAAAAAAAAACTTGTCTTCTTTCCCATTAGCCCTGCATTGAAATCCACCAGTAATAGGCTCTTGTCACTTAAGCACAACATATCAAGCCAGTGAAATTCAGTGTCATGCCTATATAAATTCTCCAATAATGGACTTTAGTACCATTGCCTCTCCATAGATACTGCACAGATTCTGCAACATGTTCATCTTTGTTCTACAGAACATCATATATCTGCTTCTCAGTACAGAAAAGGTTAAGTTTCTTTACTGTGGCACATAGTCTGCCCTAGCTAAAATGCACATCTTTTACTTTTTAAAGGCTAGTGATGAACCAAGAAGCACCAGTGTTTGAATAACCTTATGTCCATATCACATGATTGCTACAGGCAGTGCAATCCAGGGGCATAAAAAACAAATATGGCCCTAAGCATAGGGTTCTTAGTTGTGAATGTCAAAAAGCTGAAAATAAGGCAACAGGACATTAAAAAAATTATATAGTAATTTTAGAATCTTGCAAAGTACACAAATGTGATGTATTCTGGAAGCAAAAGACATGATAAATTATTTTCTTACATAGTGCATTATTTCCACTGTGTCTTCTGGTAGGTGACCTTTCATCCAGTCAATAGCTTGTCCCGCGGGATCACTCACTAAGATCCAGGAGAGACTGGCAATTTTATTAATAAAAATGCATGAATTATTCAACGCAAGTGGATTTGTGGGAAGTCCTTTCTTCTCCAATTTCTTTATTTCAATCTAGTATATGATATAGTTATGAATGAGAGAAAGAAAAAATGATTTATAAATATAAAAAAAATATTAAAGTATATACACAGACACAAGCAGATGTATACACTTCCTGTTCTAGTGACAGTGGCCACCAAAAAAAAAGAAAAGAAAAATCTTTTCAACAGGACATCAAACAGCAATAAAAACCTGTTCTAACCCTTCAATAAAAAGTTGTAGCTGGAGGTACCCTTAAGTACTAATCATTAACCAAAAAGGGTTAATGTTACTTTTTACTATGGGGCCTTAAAACCTATGCCCTTACTATTGTGAGGGCTGACTTTTGGGATTTTTTTTTTGGGATGCCTGCTTTTACACGCACATGAGCTTTAAGTCTTAGTCTGTAGGGTTCAAAATTGAGTTGGTCCACCCTTTGCAGCTATAACAGCTTCAACTCTTCTGGGAAGGCTGTCCCACAAGGCTTTGGAGTATGCCTATGGGAATGTTTGACCATTCTTCCAGAAGCGCATTTGTGAAGTCAGGCACTGATGTGGACAAGAATGCCTGGCTCGCATTTTCCACTCTAATTCATCTGAAAGGTGTTCTATTGGGTTGAGGTCAGGACTCTCTGCAGGCCAGTAAAGTTCCTCCACCCCAAACTCGCTCATCCATGTCTTTATGGACCTTGCTTTGTGCACAGATCCAAATCATTTGATGAAGGGGGATTATGGTGTGGGGTTGTTTCTCAGGGGTAGAGCTTGGCCCCTTAGTTCCAGTGAATGAAGCACTTAAGGCGTCAGCATACCAAGACATTTTGGACAATTTCATCCTCCCAACTATGTGGGAACAGTTTGGGGATGGCTTCTTCCTGTTCCAACATGACTGTGCACCAGTGCACAAAGCAAGGTCCATAAAGACATGGATGAGCGAGTTTGGGGTGGAGAAACTTGACTGGCCTGCACCTGACCCAGGCCAACTCAATATTGAACCCTATGGACTAAGACTGGGATGACATTAAAGTTCATGTGCATGTAACGGCAGGCACCCCAATACTTTTGACAATATCTTGTATCTAAAAAAACTGCAAGAGAGAATAATACTTGTGATGTCAATAGCAGACTGCTTTCATTTTTAACCAACACTAGAAAAATAACAGCTGGAATTGAATTGGTTGCCGTGGACTTCCCTTTTTCCTATCATTAACATTATACAGAACAGCCCATTTTCCCCATTCTCTTTCATGGGGAAGCTGAGGGCTGTGTGAGATCTCAGTCACTCTCTCAGTCACTCAAAACCAGCAACTTGAATGGAATGGTTGTAAAGGAATTTGATTGCAGATATAGCTATAAAGAGTATACAGTATATGGCAGCACCTCCCCCCACAGACATTTCACCTCAGCTCATCTAATCTTGGATAAGGTTTCAGAGTTCACATATAATTCACCTCCCCAATTTCCAGAGGAAGTTAGTTTGCTAACCATTTAAGCCAACAATTAGCTACCCTCAATAAATGTGAAAAATCTTTCCTAGAGATTTCCTATGAACCTTTTAACAGTATATACCGGGTATTTTGTTTAAAACTATATCATCTATGACATAATACAAAATAGTCTATGACATAATAAGACGTGATACCAGAGTGTGCAGGAACTTAATGAGGGGTAAATCCTTCAGGAGCATTCTCTGAGGCAGAGTAAGTCCACAGTTCTCACACACTGTGAAGAACTGTTCGGTTACTCGTATCCTATTACAAAAGAAATACAAAAATATTTTAACAAGTGTAGTCCTCTTCAATGTATAGGAGTGCTACAGTATAACGTGACAGGGAAGTTTCTTCATACCTTCCATCCACACTGAGAGCTGGACAGTATGTGAGATAGGCTGCAGCCAGCACACAGTTTGTGAGGAGGTCATTAGTATTGTTCTGGTCAATTCTATCTCTCCATGTTTGTTCTTGTGTTTTCAACCTTGAGAAAAAAAATACAGTACTCCATTAGGCTCCAAAACACTCAACATCCAAAATCCTCTGGTTTTTCAATTGTGCCGGTTCACACCTGAGTGTAATGTCGCTTGCAGCTTGAAAAGTTATGACAAAGGTTTTGTAGGCTGAAACGCGTCCACTGATTTTTATCTGTCTACAATGTGGCTTTTCTAATAAAAATGAAGATTTTTAAGAGCGACAACTGGTTGTGCAGGTCATCTTAATGGATTACTTCTCTCAGATAAATGACTGTGGATCAAGCACCCGTGAGCTCTTTTAAGATCATGTTGTATGGGTAGAAGCACTGAACTTTTTGTTTGCAGCTTTAAAAAGTACATGAGCTTATTTTGAGCTATAAGCATTTTTGGACTGAAAACAAAGCACCCTCTGTCAACATAATGCAGCAAATGACCTGATGATTCATTATAGTCATAAGACAAATAAAAATCTCAAATATATAGGGCACTAAAGAATTTGTATCACAAGAAACATGATGTATATGTATTTCTTATGGATTGATATGGAGCGAATGGAATCAACTGCACTTATAGCCAACCTCTCCAGGATGTCTACTGATGCCTCCAGCTTCTCCTCATGGGATTGCAGCTGCTCCACCAGCTGGTATTTCTGATTGATAGCAGCATCATATTCCTCATGGAGTCTGTCTACCTGCAACATTAAGGCTGGCCAATTACTAATCTGTACACAATCAAACAAGGAGATATATTTAAGGCGAGGAAAGACGTGAGATGATCACCATCCAGTCCAGCAACAAACTTCATGTCTGCAAGCACTTCATGTCACCTCATGCCTATGAACATACACACTATACATTACCAGCTGTCTAATTTCTAAACAAATAGCAACTGGATCATATGTTACTTGCCAACAAGCATCTAGGCATGCTTCTCATACATTCATGGGTAAACAAGTACACTCAAATAAATGCAATCGTTTCTAGTTTAAAAACAATAATTTCTGTCTATGGAATGCTTAGCAGAAATGAAAAAAAAATACTCTTGACATCATACTATATACACTGCTACAAGATGTTATATCTATATTGCTAGAAAGAGCTTCATCTCGTGTCCTGAGTCAGGTCTCTATTACTGCATATTCTTAGCACAAAATAATGCAGTAAGGCATATATAAACACAGTATTAAACATCTTAAAGTGAAACACCCGGAATTGCAGTACTTTTAAAAATATGCTGGTTTATATACTGTATCACCTTGAGGATTTCCCTCTTGTATACTATTTACATTTTTACTATGCGCTGAGAGTACAGCTATCACTAAACTTCCGGCACTCTAACAGGAAAGATACACAGCAGGCTTTCTGCCTCCCTCTCCCCTCCGCTGTCAACTCAAAGAATACTTTGCATTTTGTGAATGGGTTCATATACTACTAAGCTGACCGTGACTGGGCAAGATGACAGTAGGGGTAAGCAGAGCAGCAGCAAGCAACCCTTCGTCCATGGTCCAGTGCCGGAGCCTTGGAAGTATAGTAATAGCTGCACTCCTGGTGCTCAATAAAAATGTAAATAATAAACAGAGAGATACGTTTAACTCAAATTTTTATTGAAATTGTATTATTTTACTTAAAACTTTTTAACACTGTTGCTTTTTTTGACCAACTTTATTGCTATCACAAGGGATGAACAACATTCCATGTGATAGCATGGGCAGTAACAGGTACTCTTTACTAAGAGATCTGGGGTCTGTTAGACCTTAGGTCTCTCCTCTGCCCCCAAAAGCATTTGATCAAAGATCAAGATTGGTTTGATCGGATAATTTACAAGCCGATAACAGCTTGTAAACATCAAGTTGAAACTGTGACAAAATCCTCATTGCTTCAGGTTTCTTACATCACAGACGGGAGGCGGGTATGGATGTACAATACCTTTCTCCCCTCTCACTTTATAAGGACACCAAGCAGCGTTGATCCCAGGCTCCCTGATCACACAGGAGAGACAGGTAAAGGCAGCGGGCAGCAGTGCAAGGAGGGCCCCCTTCTGTGCCCTATAAAAGTGATTGAGTGGGTGTAGAGCTGCTCAGATCATTTAAAGCCCATCAATGGCTGAAACTTTTGCTACCAGGATGATGCATGCAGCTTCCGGTATAACCACTTCAACCTGAGGATGTACCAGTACGCCCTATGGGATTGAAGTGATTTAAAAAAAAATAAAAGACTAAAAAAAAAATTGTATTCATTTAGTCCTTTCCACGACAATATATACAAAGCCACAATGCATCCTTTACATTCTGTGAAGCAGAAGGAACTTTGTACATTTGTAAAAGTAACAGAAATTTTTGTATGAAGCAACTATAATAATAAACATGATCGTTCAGTGCTCTGCTTAGCTTTTTTCTGATTAGCTTTTTACCTCTGCCTGGAGAGAAGGAAGATCTTCAGCAGTCAGGGTGCTCAGAATGTGATGATGAAGTACAGCAGGTTCTTCTTCATAATTATCAGTTACCTAAATAAAATAAAAGCCATTTTGCAGTCTCGAGTATAATAAAGTAGTCACAATGTAGCTTTAATAAGTTGTTTTCAAATTGGTAAAAACAATCTAAATAACACACAAAAATTCCTAACAGATCTTCAATTTAAAAATAAGTAACTAAACTGGAATTCCTAAGATACATAGCTCTGTGAAGGATAAAAAGTGACACATTTCCAATTAAATTTACTTAAAGTGGAGTTCCACCCACTTTTACAACTCTTCAGCATCCCTCACTAAACTGTGCACTGTAAACGAATTGGATATATATTTTTTTTTCTCAGCACCTACTGTATATCTGCTGTATTCATTTTTCACTTCCTCCTCCCTGGCCGTGGCCCATCGCATCATTTCCTGTTTGCAATGCCTTCTGGGAAGGGGCGGAAACTTCCTCTGACATTGCCGTTGCTATGGATACCTGACCTGAAACCTATTACACTGCTTGTGCTGCACTGAGCATGTGCGAGATCTGCAAGGATGAGATCCAGGAAGAAATACAGTCTGGCTTCAGATACCCACACTTAAGATGGCCACGGCCTGCTGTAAGTTTATAAAATAACAAACTACTGCTATAAACTAACAAAACAGACCTTAGTTTACAGACTAACTTTACTAGAATACATTAAGCTTGTGTATTATAGGGGTATTTTTATTTAAAAAGTATAATTTAGGCCGGAACACCACTTTAAAGCTGCATTACAAAACTTTATGCAGCTATGTGCATTACCCCATAGACCACAATGCACCTGTGTCCAGAGCCATAAAAAAAAGAAGAAGAAAAGGTACATGGCTACAAATGTGGCTTTTGTTTTCGACCATGTACTTGAAGCATTTTTAAATGCTTTTTTTTGACCCACTGTGACCCTGATTTACTTAGGGGGTAACCATAGTCCTATGGGAAGGAAACTGCTGTGAGGGTGCAGGGTGGGAGTTGGTCTGTCCTGACCCAGGGCACACTGCAGAGTTGAAAAGATATTCCGGCAGCCACACACCATTCCCTGTCATAGAATCAGTAAGTATAATTAGCATCAGCTTGTCCCATCCACGCCCCGTGCCCCAACGTGTTTTACCCCACTCCCAGGGCTTAATCATGATGGTAATGGATTGAGCAAGCTGAGGCTGCTTTTATTTGCTGATTGCTGATATTTTTGACACTGGGAAATGATGATGTGACTATAGCAGGAAGAGCCATTCACTCAGCAACAAGGACATGAACAAAAACAAGGAAGTGGCTGCAATGAAGTAGGAATTGAGGGCTCAGTTCCAATGCAAACTGCAGCAAAGTTTGCTAACATCCTTGCAATAATTTTAAAGTGATACTAAAAATCTTGTTTTTTTTTTTTTATTAAAAATAACCAACATGTTATACTTACCTGCTCTGTGTAGTGGTTTTGCGCAGGGCAGCCCAGATCCTCCTCTTCTCAGGTCCCCATCAGTGCTCCTGCCCCTCCTTCCTGTTGAGTGTCCCTACAGCAAGCAGCTTGCTATGGGGCACCTGAGCAAAGAAACTGCTCTGTGTGTCCATTCAGACATGGAGCCGTGGCCCCACCCCACCCCCTTTCTCTCCTCATTGGCTCACTGACTTTGATTGACAGCAGCAGGAGGCAATGGCGCTGCACTGCTGTCTCAGCAAATGAGGAGGGGAGTCCCAGGCAGCTGTGTCACTCATGAAACATCGCTGGATCTAGATGGACCTCAGGTAAGTATTAGGGGGGACTGCTGCACACAGAAGGCTTTTTATCTAAATGCATAGAATGCATTCAGATAAAAAAAACCTTCTGCTTTTACAACCACTTAACTGCACAAACCCCTACATTTTGATACACTCACCATTTTTGATTGCTCCTCCTTCACAATAAGGTCTTCCTTCTCTCTTTCTAAGTCTGACAACTTTTTCTGGCATTGTTTTAGTGGTACACAAAGCCGAGTGTATTCTACAATTGCAACAATAAATGCCACCAATGATGCCGCATCCTCAGAGCTGTAGCGTGCTGCTGCAATAGTGATTCCTCCTTTTTTTTTATCCTTTGTTTTATCACCATCATTTTGTGAGTATTTCTTAGCAGGAGTTATGGACTGGGGTGTAGCATCTGTGGAAAATGGACAAAGAACAATGCAGTTAAAGTTCCAACCTTCCAAAACACGGTAAACTATGTGCAATTGTAAAAGATTAGTGTTTAGTGATGATTGTATCACATACACAAAATAAATCTATGTTCACATTTTTTCTTTCTTGTTCCCTGGAACAGATGTTCACTTCAGAGCTGCATTAAAACATCTAGAATATAGACACACTGCAGCTCACTTATTTAGTTTACATGTCAATGTAAAAAAAACATATGCACTACTTTATTCACTTTAATATGTGTTTGGGGGAGCAAAATTAGATTAAAATGGCCTCATTCGTGTTTTAATTTTGCTATTTTTGGCAATTTCTCCTGATGTAAGTTTGTGCTTGATCATGGTCCAACCTCAGAGCATGAAGGGGACGAAGGTGATTGTGTCTGGTCATAGGCGGGGAATAGGAAGTGAATGAGAAGCAAAGGTAGAGAGAAGGTATCAGAAACAAGAACAGCAGGTGTGGGAGTGAAAATCAACATAATAAATAAAGGGGAACCATTACAGCATGCCCCAGGAGGTACTGATCTCAAGCTGATCACCTAAAATTCATCTGCATTCCAGGTGGCCAAATATGACGAAGACTATTAGCTAGAGGAACCCACTGCAGGTAGATCACTATAAATATAAATAAATTACAATTAAATAGAATTGTACATATTGGTTGATGTAAGAGTTGCCTTTCCTGATTACCAGCATAGCAAATGTGTGTTGAGCTAAACAAATTTTAATGGACACATTCAAAATGAATGTGGCTGAAGTGCCAGTCACCATTGACTGGAATTTGTTCTCCCCTTAGTAACCTCCAAGAGCCCCTCTACCCCACCCGAGTAGGTGTTCTCACTCAGGAGAGCACTGATAAGCAGGAGCAATAAAAGCATTTTATATATTTATTTTAGTTTCAACTTTTAGAGCACATATAATTTTTTTCAGTAGTTTGGTGGATTCACTAGGATGCATATATATACTGTTCTTCAGAACTTAGCATCTTTTTCCAATTTTGTGGTCATATGATTTAATAAGTAATTATTTTTGATAGCCTAAAGCATAATGGTAGGTTCTAATGAAGTAAATTGCTATGTACTTACGTGGGGCAGCATTTTCCAGCAAAGAGCCTTCACCAGTGACACCTGTGGAACCTTCTTTTGCTTTACCAAGGTAGGCCTCAACATCTTTTAGAGTCTGGTCTGGAAGTCCATCTTCAAGTTTAGCAATCCTGAATAGAGTTACGAACCTCATGAACAAATCTACACTAACATTATTACACAATGTTATATGATTATACAGTACATTAAACAAGTGTTAGAATATATTTTATATTACCAAAAAAAAAAACATTATTTTTATAACCTGCTTATATACAGGTGTTTTGAAATAGTGAAATATTTATGTAACTCTGTAATAGGCATGCATCATTTTGGAGAATATGTTATATCCTATACTTGTGAGAACATTGTGCTGTTGAAAAAGACACAATATACAGTATATAGCCATGCAGCTTGGAGACTAATGCTGGCCATACAATATACGAAAAATCGTTTGAACTTGTGTTCCTAAAATGAACACTCGGCCATGAGAGCGAACGATTTTGCCATCATGTAATGACCGAATTTTGATCAATAAATTGTTCAATGGACATAAATGAATCAGTTTTTCGTTTGTTTTGTCACATATGCCTAGTAAAAATAGTTTGGGTGAGAAACACATTAACCTTTCAATTTATCATTTGTTCGGCAGAATTTTCCAACCTGTTCCTTTGATTTTTTGGCTCTGAAAAGTTAAAAACGATTTTCTGCTTGTGCCCCTTAACTGGACAAAAAACAAACAAAAGGTCCAAATTATGCATTTTCAATCTATTTTTCGGCTAGAGCATGACCATCATAAGTGGTTAGTACTGGAACCCTGCATTTTATTTCAACTGGTTCTTTTACCAAGTACTTTGCTGTATGTCTTCTCATTGAATGCACTGCTTTGCTCTGACTGTTCCGGTTTCATTCCACAATGTAGAAAACAATTCTGGCAGTTTACCTGGCTTTCACCAGAAATGGTCCTAGTTTGTGTGCAACTAGTGGATTATGAAACTGTAAGATTCTTCAAGAAGCTCTATAAAATATTTCTTCACCAAATTGAAAACTAAGAAATACAATTGGAGAATTGTTAAAGAGTAACTCCACTTTTGTTGTGAAAAAAACAATCCTCCCCCCTCAATGTGCAGTGCAAGGATTTTTACAAACTATGTTAAAGAGTCCTACCTGCTTCTGCCCTGAAAGAATAGCTCTTTATTATATCATATCTTGTGATTCTGAATGGGAGTGACTTTATTTATTTGTGATCAGCTGATACATTTGCAGGGCTCTAATTAGAAACATAGCAGAGTCTGCACCCTTTAGTAATTATTAACCAGCTGGAAGCATCTCACCAAACTTAAAATTTATGTTGCAGAGAATGTCCAAAATCTGACTTGTATCTTAGTGCAGACTTCTGGAAATATCATTAAGCCAATCACACAAGCAGAAAATGACATCTCTGGGGGTGTTCTGTGCACCAACTGTGTACAGAGCACCTCCAGATTGCATTACATTTTACAGAAAAATACAGCCCCTCAGATTGAAATAAAAATATAATTTTAATAATAATAAATTACAATATGACTTGTGTATTGTATATGTTATATCATTTTTTTTTTATTTGCAATATATTTTTCTCATTAAAGTGGAGTTCCCCTGGGGGGCGTGGCCTGGACGGCAATGTGAGAGGACGTGTGTGACCAGAGCTCCGCTGTGGCGATCCTTCTACCCTCATCCTGCACCTAAAATCGGCCTGAAACTTACCCAAAACACTGTGTACCGGCGGCGCAGACATACCGGACCATGTCCCCTCCAAAGAGAAACACCGTTGGCTCCTCTTCCCTGGACAAATACCGGAGGACGGAGCGGGACACTGAGGAGCAAGATGGCGCCGCGCCAGCAACACACGCGGCACCCCCCTCTGATCCATCAGCCGACGGAACGGCCAAGGTACTGGAAGCTATCTCACTATGCCAGACCACTCTGACATCTAAAATTGAGGAAGTTAAGGTGGACATATCACTTATTAGACATGACATGACTAAACTAAGGGAGAGGGTCACTGAGGCTGAGACCAGGATAGGGCGGGCGGAAGACATTATACATCCTCTGCAACACTCTTGTGAGGACCTGCAGAGACAGATATAGCAACTCGCACAGAAGCATGATGATCTTGAGAACCGATCTCGCAGATCCAATCTGCGATTTATCGGCCTGCCTGAGGGCGCGGAGGGTACAGACCCTGCCACCTTCCTTGAGAAGCTCCTGATAAACGCATACGGCAGAGATACCTTCTCTACTACTTTTGTGGTGGAGCGCGCTCACCGCATGCCGGCACGCCGTCCACCTGAAGGAGCACCACCCCGAACCTTTATTGCAAAACTACTGAACTTTAAAGATCGTGATGCTGTACTGCGAATGGCCAGGCTCAAGGGCAACATTCCCTTTCAATCTGGATTCATATCAGCATTCCCAGATTTCTCTGCTGAGGTGCAGAGGCAGCGAGCACGCTTTACAGAGGTCAAACGCCGCCTACGTGCACACCACATTAAATATGCAATGCTGTTTCCAGCTCGCCTCCGCGTGGTTGGAGAAGATCGAGTGCACTTTTTTGAGGATCCTGCTATGGCCTCGGAATGGATAGATCAACAAGATGCTGCAAGAAATCGCCCAGCATGATAGCACCATCGCCCTAACACTGATGTAAGTGCCTTCTTCTATTTTACCAAGACGTTTTCCTGCCTCACCTATTACACCCTCCGGCCTTCACCATATAAGACCCGTCTTCCTAACATCACCGCATGACCAGGAACACTTTAAATCCACAATGACTCTAGCCCAGCATCTACAGGATACCCGGTCCCCTAGACCAAAATACTTCTGATGGGACTTCCGCCACCTTGTCTTTTCAATCTTCAGAACACTCGCCAGCCCTAATCCAGGGCCGCCAAATTATCCTCAATAAGTAGTTTCCGCAGTGGACATGCTGCAATTGGTGACGACACACAGGCTAGAACTTGGAACTGCTCGTCTCCCCCCTTGGCTAAATCATCACACCCAGACACGGGGGGTACTTTAAGAACACTCCATAACCCTAGTCACCTACCCTCTCTTTTTTCTTTTTTTCCCCCCCGTTTGTGTTTTATTTTTTTATTTTTTCTTATTTCCTCTAGTTCCCCTTTTTGGTGACAATACCTTAAGTTCTGATGCCACAGCGGAGCATTGGCTCAGGTTAATGGGACACACCCACAGCAGTGGGCCACAGAGGTTACACGTTCTCCATTGCTGGATATTTTTTTTTTTTTTTTTTTTATCCAGAATCTGTTCGCACCCAAAGGTTGCTAATTACACCGCCACCGGCGCTGCCAAATAGGCTCCTGCTGGTGGGGGTACGTTCTAAAGTGCAATACCCCCTTTTCTTTTTCTTTTTATTTCTTTTTGATCCTTGTTAGCTTTATGCGCTCAACTTTTTGCTATTGCACTAGTTTTGGTATGTATACCCCAGTCAAGTTTGGGGGGCTGAGGGTAGGGAGGGGGGTGAAGGGCAATGTTAAGTTAAGAAACATGTTTAGTGTTATTTCATGTCTCAGAAGGTTAATGCATAGCTGTTTCCCTGCAAGAGGAGGGATAGAGATATATTTACCGGGGTGCGGAGTGTGTTGGGGTGTGAGCCCTCATAATATTCCATGTTCATCCTCCCATTACTTGCCAATAGAGTACTATGGCTAATATAAAATTTCTCTCCTGGAACGTCCGGGGACTCCGGGACAAAATCAAACGCACGGCGATATTTAATATACTTAAATCATACAGAGCGGACATTATAGTCCTTGCAGAAACGCATGCCACAGGACAACTTCAACGAGCGTTGAGGCGCCCCTGGATTGGCTGGGCGTTCCACTCCACCCATACTCCGTATTCCCGGGGAATTTCAATTCTCATAGCAAAAACTACCCCATTTGCAATAATTTCAGTTCGTACAGACCTACAGGGCAGGTATATATTTTTACACTGTACGCTTAATGGAATACAGTACTTATTATTGGCATTTTATATCCCTCCCCCATACAACTCCACCTTAATCACAGAGGGTCTATTATATATGACACAACACCCCAACATCCAAAGCATCTGGTTAGGGGACTTCAATATGGTACTCAACCCCCGCAAAGATAGACTACAAACACATCCAAATCCCCACCCCCCTGACACCACTAGATTTGGGCGCACACTAACAGAATTTTCACTTACTGATACTTGGAGATATAAATATCCCAATACCACGATATACTCCTGTTTCTCGGCGACACACTCTACTATGTCCCGGATCGATCTCATCCTAATATCAGACACCCTACTCCCCCTACTGACCGACTCAGGGTACCACACTAGATCCCTCTCAGACCACGCCCCATGCTGGGCCTCGTTAAAGCTGGCCCCAAATAGTGGCCCCCGTACATGGCGCCTACACCCTTTTTGGCTAGATACACTAAAGGACCAAGAGGACATTCACAGTGAATGGAAATACTACTTTAATACTAATAGGAACACAGCCCCTGTGGGTATGGTATGGGAAACATTTAAACTTCACGCACGCACTATGTTATCTTCCCGGATAAACAGAGCCAAAACCTCCTCCAAAGCCATCTTATGCCAGGCCTCTGACAAACTGGACTTGATCACTAGGAAGTTCCAAAATGATCCCTCACAGGAAAGGGCGTCCGCACTCAAGCTTCAAACCCGCCTTGTTGACCAGTTACACTTTGAAAAAGCTAAACAAAAACTTTTTTTTGTGAAGCAACGTATTTTTGAACAAGGTGAACGCGCGGGCAAATTATTAGCACACCTTGCTCGTCAAGATATGAGTCCACCAGTGGTGATTACACTTCTCCGGCCAGACTCTGTCACATACTCAGACCCTCCAACAGTGGCAAAAGCCTTTCAAACATACTTTATGGACCTATACTCCTCAAAAGTGCAAGTCACCACACAAGAGACCCAGACCTTTCTTAAAGACATCCCCCTTCCCCAATTGTCAGAATCTCAGGTCACTGAGCTAGAAGCCCCCCTTAACTTGGATGAAATAGCACTCGCCATAGCATCCCTGGCACCAGCAAAAGCCCCTGGGGGCGATGGGTTGCCACTCGACTTCTATGCGGCCTACTCAGAAATCCTTATACCCGAGTTATTACTGCTGTTTAACCATATATTTGAAACCGAGACCCTGCCTGATTCCCTTCGCCAAGCAGTGATCATAGTGATCCCCAAACCTGGCAAGGACCCCCACCACCTAGAATCCTACCGCCCAATCTCGCTCCTACAAGCTGACATTAAAATACTAGCCAAAATTTTGTCCATGCGTCTTAACCAAAGTATTCTCTCCTTAATAAATTCGGATCAAACGGGGTTCATGCCTGGCATGAATACAGCCATGAACTTACGACGATTATACATGAATATTCAAGCTGATCATGAGAATGTGGGAGACAGGGCGGTGGTGGCGTTAGACGCCGCAAAAGCTTTTGATTCGGTGGAATGGGGGTACCTGTGGGAATGCCTTAAGGGGTTCGGATTCGGGCCCAAGTTTATTAAATGGGTAAAATTACTATACTATTCCCCCATGGCTAGAGTGGTAGTTAATGGGCACACATCCGACCCTTTCCCTCTTGGACGCGGAACCAGGCAGGGTTGCCCATTGTCCCCACTGCTTTATGCCCTGGCTGTGGAACCCCTGGCCATATCACTTAGATTAAGCCCAAATGTACGAGGACTGACCAAGGGACAACTAACAGAAAAACTGAGTTTATATGCCGACGATATGCTGCTATATCTAGAGGACACTGGCCCTTCTCTCCAAAAGGTTCTTGATATTATTGGGGCTTTTGGGAGGCATTCGGGGCTGACTATGAATTGGTCCAAATCACAGATTCTCCCCCTTGACCACTCACCCCCCCCCCATCATGCGACCTCCCTGCCACTACAAAGAGTGGCCTCAATTAAATATCTGGGCGTGATTATTACAAGAGATCTCAGTGAATTTATAGCAAATAACATCGAACCACTCTTCCCCCTCCTAAAATCTCGCACACAATCCTGGGCTAGACTCCCTCTGGGAGTAATGGGGAGAATTAATTTATTTAAAATGATACTCCTACCAAAACTTTTGTATATATTTTGGAACTCCCCAGTGTTAATCCCACTAGAAATCTTCAAAAAGATGGATCAAATCATCAACTCCTTCATATGGGGATCTAATAGGCACAAACTTGCTTGGAACACGATTAAAAACCCAACCTCGTCAGGCGGAGCGGCCGTACCAGACTTATACACCTATTATATAGCTGCGCAACTCTCACATTTTTATCATATTCACAAGACTGACGAACTCAGATATCAAACATTGGTATGTGAAAGACCAAATGACGATATGCACTCCCCACTACAAGTCCTATTTAGGAACGAGAGCAGGAGGTGAACAAATAAAATACGGCACCCTTTGCTACACCAGCACTGTCATGTCTGGCGAAAAGCGATCAAAATGTCCAATACCGATTTTTTTCACTCACACACACCCCTATGGCACAACCCTCTTCTGAGGGAACTTCTGACCCTGCAGGGAGCTAACAGGTGGGCTGCTAGGGGCATAGTGTTCCTATTCCAGGTTATTACAATATTTGGGGTAAGACACTTCCAAACACTCTGTGAAGAGTTTGACCTTCCCTCTACCATGCAATTTAGCTATTTGCAATTAAAACACGCGCTTCAGGCGCAATTCACAAACGGATTTCCCAATCCACAAATGCTCCCACTAGTGGATATCATCACAGGTTCCTCATCAGAAAAACTTATATCTAACCTATACACCGCACTACGTAATAGCACCACGGCCAGGATAGTAGACATAGCAAAATTCAAATGGGAGACAGACCTTGGCCAAATTGACAATTCTGACTGGGAAACTATACTGGAAAATGTACGGAAAACCTCACCTAAACTACCCGAACGCCTGACCCAACTGTACATCATTCATAAGTCGTATCTCACACCTGCCAGAATAGCCAAATTCTCTTCAAGCCAGAATCTAAATTGCCCAAGATGCCTAGGCACTCCATGCTCCTTTTTTCACTTGATCTGGGCATGCCCAGCAATAACTGAATACTGGACGCAGATCATAAAATTCCTCCATGATCATATGGGTTCACCACTACAACTGGACCCCAGACCGTGTTTACTGGGCCTACTTCCAGACGCCTTGTCCAGACCTCTAGATACACTCCTCAGTGAAACACTCTTCACTGCTAGGAAACTAATTGCCAAACATTGGTTGAGAACCACTTCTCCTTCTGTCCAAGACTGGTTGAGAGAGGTAAATGCGTCCCTGCCATATAAAAATATACTCTACATACACAGGGGTTGTCCCAAAAAGTACCATAAAATATGGAGCGTATGGCTAACCAACGATAATACCTGTACTACATGATCATTAAGATATACCTACAAGACTATAGAGGATACGACTCTCCTCACCCTAGATAGGTATTTTGGGGTAATGCCCAGCTCGATATGAACGATACAATGTAAATGGTTAACCTAGCTACAATGTCCAATTATGTACGTACCAATACCTCCCTAGCCCGATGTAAATTATGATGGAAATAGCAAGCTGGAATACCTGTAATGCTGTAACCACTGATGCTGATGACATGACATGCTTCTATTTTTTTTTGTATGATGTTTTCTGTCAACAATAAACGTGTTCTTTTCAAAAAAAAAAAAAGTGGAGTTCCCCTATAAGTCTAGTATTGTGTAGAATGTTTAAAGCGGGGGTTCACCCACACCGCCAAAAAAAAAAAATATTAAAAGCCAGCAGCTACAAATACTGCAGCTGCTGACTTTTAATACATGGCCACTTACCTGTCCAGGAGTCCAGCGATGTCGGCAGGGGACGCCGAGAACCCGCTCGGTTCTCAGCAGCTGCCGCCGCCATCCTAGGTGAGGGAATCAGGAAGTGAAGCGTTGCGGCTTCACTTCCCGGTTTCCCTACTACGCATGCGCGAGTCGCGCTGCGCGTCCCTAGTGGTCCCCGCTCTCTCCTGGGAGCTGTGTGTTCCCAGGAGACAGCGCGGTGGGGACAGGAAGAGGCATAGACTCCCATGGGAGTCTATGCCGGAAGTGGGTGCAAATACCTGTCTTAGACAGGTATCTGCACCCCCCTCCCCCCTGAAAGGTGCCAAATGTGACACCGGAGGGGGGGAGGGTTCCGAAAAGCGGAAGTTCCATTTTTGTGTGGAACTCCGCTTTAAATGTGTGCTGAAATATAAAATGTATTTTTTTCAGCATCAACTTTATTGTCTATTAAATTAATTAACTCGATCTTATGAACTTCAAAATCACATGGCTGTATCCTGTTATGGATGAAAAAGAAAAAAACAGAACATGGTAATAATTACAAATGTATAACAGAAGTACAAGGGATGTGAATTTTTACTCTGAATGTTAGGTATGTTCTTTATTGTACCATAATACTGCCCAGCAATGTTAGTGTGGCAATCTTCCCCCGCTGAGCTATTGTTTTCAGACAGGGGAACTGCCCCCCTGCCAGAACACACTAATCAGTGCTTGCATCCATTGGCTACCAGCGCTGGTCAGATGCTGGTTTTCCAGCATGCTTGTTTGACAGAAACTGGTTGTGAGACTGGCTTCTATCGGACAGGGAGCTGAACACACATGGGCTTAAAATCATCAAGTCTCCTGCCGATCATTTTCTGCCGATTTTCGGCCCATGTGTACTCAGCCTAAGTAAATACATTTGAATTTAACTTACCGATGTATCATATCAACAAACTTGCTGGTCTCCCCAATACAATATTGTATGTTCTTCCACCTTGCTCTATCAACTTTGTCAGCAGCATCTCTGAAGCCTAACGAAAAAACAAACACAAATTTGGTTAAAGGTATTTACTTTTCTTTTTCCTGACAAAACAACACTAATACATTTAAAGAAGCTAAGTGGTTGATTTACTAAAACGGTAGAGTGCAAAATCTGCTGCAGCTCTGTATGGTAGCCAATCAGCATCTACGTTTTATTGTCAAAGCTTAAAGAAGTTGTAAACCTCTATTGGTAAGTTGTACCTATGGGTAAGCCTATAATAAGGCTTACCTATTGTCATGTCACCTGAGTCCAGGTGACAGATGCACCCCGTTGGGGTCAGGAGTGCACCGCAAGCTAGTGGACCCTACGTCTGACTGCTGCAGATGAATCTCTAGGTGATTCAGGAGAGCAAGTATTCTGGAGCACCAACGCGGATTACACTGGGAGCTAGAGCATGAGATTTCCCACGACGTGGAATCTAAGAGCCAGCGGGTGATCACCAGAGGCCCCTAGTGGTGGGGATGGATTTAGCTGCAGTCTGGCTCCAGGTCGCGACCCCCAGGGCCTCCCAGCTCACGCTTATGGTAGACTACAGAAAGGTAGAGAGAAAGCAGCAGACTGTGACAACAAAGGATAGTCAAAGGTCGGGGCAACAAGCAGGTAAGGATAGTCAAGGAATACGCCAAGGTCGGGATGTGAAGCAGACAAGGACAGTCAAGAACAAGCCAAGATCAGTAACTAGAATCAGACATAGAACACACAGCAAGGAGCACATGGAAGCCAAACAAAATATTGATCAGCAGAGCTGGCTTGCAGTGCACAGGTTAATATAGTGTTCCCTGATAGGGGCTGGGGTGGAGCCATGCTTTGAGGAGAGATTACTTAAGCAGCCAGATGAACGGCGGCTGGTCTCGTAAGCTGAACACATGGAGAGGTAAGTTGACATACAAACATTACTGCGGATCCATGACAGTACCCCCCTCTTACGAGGCCTCCCCCGCCTGGGCCCAGGCTTAGAGGGAAACCTCAGCTGAAACCTTCTCAAAAGACGAGGCACAAAGACCTCAGATGCAGTGATCTAAGACTTCTCCTCAGGACCAAACATTTTCCAATGCACGAGGTACTGACGAATGCCTCTACAGAACCGGGAATTCAGAATTTAACTAACCTCGTACTCCTGATTATCCTCAGAAACTGGGGCCACGGTAGGAAGAGGACGACAGAACTTATTGAGGGCTAAAGGCTTCAGAAGGGCAACATGGAAGGAGAGATTTTGAGGCTTTTAGGAATCTGAAGTTTGAAACAAACCAGATTAAGTTTAGAGGTTATAGTGTACGGACCAATGAATCTTGGGGCAATTTTCAGAGAAGGAACTCGGAGCTTGATGTTACTGGTGGAGAGCCAGACTTTGTCCCCTGGCTGTACAGAAGGCAGTTTATGCCTGCAACGGTCAGCAAAGCCTTTGAATTTGTCAGCAGCTGCTCGAGGGAATCATGAACGTCACCATAAATGGAATTGAAAGACTCCTGAGCCGTAGCCAAAGCTGGAATGTCTGGAGAACAGGTCATGGGAAGAGGGAGTTGAGGGTGTTTTCCATAAGCTGTGAAAAAGGGTGATTCTGAGAACTGGTATTTACATGATTGTTGTGCGGGAAAGCTGCCCAATGGAGTAGAGAGGACCAATCGTCATGATGAGCAGAGACTAAGGTGCGGAGAAAGACCTCTAACTCCTGATTAACCCTCTCAGTCTGTCCATTGGCTTGAGGGTGGTAAGAAGAGGATAAATCCAAGACAATATTGAGGGATTTGCAAAAAGGTCTCCAAAAACAAGATGTAAATTGAACGCCCCTGTCGGAAACAATATGAGAAGGAACCCCATGGAGGCAGAAGATTTCTCAAACAAAAATGGGAACCAAATCAGGGGCAGAAGGGAGACCAGAAAGAGGAACAAAATGAGCCATCTTGGAGAACCGATCGATTACCACCCAAATAACTGTATTTTTCTCAGATAGTGGGAGATCGTGATAAAATCCATGGCAATGTGAGACCAGGGCTTCTTAGGAATGGGCAAGGGCATGAGAAGACCAGCAGGAGCTTGTGTGGAGGATTTAGACTGAGCACAGACATGACATGCCTTAACGTAGTCTTTGACATCTGAGTGGAGATTAAGCCACCAGTAGTGGCGACTGATGAGCAGGAAGGATTGGAGGAACCCAGCATGACCTGCCACCTTGAAATGTCCCCAACGGAGGATCTTAGCTCTTAGTTCAGTGGGGACAAAGGTCTTGTCAGGAGGAATTTTTGACTCCAGGATAGTAGAATGGGCAACAATGCATGAGGTTGGAATGATTGGCTCAGGTTCAGGGGTGGACTCCTCATCCAAAGTGTCAAATGACCTAGAGAGTGCATCAGCCTGACTGTTGCAGGGACCAGGTTTGTACATAATCATGACATTAAAACGGAAAAAGAAAAGACTCCATGGCCTGTCTGGGATTCAGACGTTTAGCATTCTGTAAGTACTGGAGATTCTTATGATCAGTAAAAATCGTTATGGAGTGAGGGGAACCCTCCAAGAGATGACACCGCTCCACTAACGCCCATTTAATTGCAAGAAATTCTCGATCACCAATAGCATAATTTCTCTCTGCCTGAGAATTTTTTTTGGAGAAGAACACACATGGTTGACGTCTCTTTTCAAAGGATTGAAGAAGCACAGCTCACATCCCCATTGAAGAAGCGTCCACTTGAATAAAAATGGATCCCCAGGATTAGGTCTCCTCAAGAGAGGTCAAGAAACAAAGGCCTGTTTCAGGTCGTGAAATGCAGAGAAAGCTTCAGGGGGCCGGTCCTTAACATTCACACCCTTCTTGGTGAAGGCGATAACAGCAATGGAAGAGTAATTCCTAATGAACTGCCTATAATAATTTGTGAACCCAAGAAAGCGCTGTGTGGCCTTGAGGCTAGCAGGAAGAGGCCAGTTGGTAATGGCGAAGACCTTTTCAGGATCCATATGAAGACCCAAACTCGAGACAAAGCATCCCAGAAACTGGACCTCAGAACATTCAAAAGAACATTTCTCCAGCTTAGCATACAGATTATTCTCTCTAAGGTGCTGAAGTACAGTGCGGTTTCTGTGGACAAGCAGATTTTCCGAAAAGATGAGAATGTCATTCAGATAGATGACAACAAACTGATACAGCAGATCCCTGAAGATTTCATTGACAAAGTTTTGGAGCACAGCTGAGGCATTACACAAACCAAAAGGCATAACCAAGTATTCATAATGCCCGTCTCTAGTGTTAAACGCGTTTTTTCATTCGTCACCTTCCCGTATCCGAATCAGATTGTATACACCTCTGAGATCCAACTTGGTAAAAATGGAGGCACCTTTCAACCTGTTGAATAGCTCAGAGATTAAGGGTAAGGGGTATTGATTTTTGATAGTCACCGTGTTTAAACCTTGATAGTCGATGCAGGGTCTCAAGGTACCATCCCTTTTGGATCGAAAAAGAACCCCGCTCTTTCAGGCGATGAGGATTTCTGGATGAAACCTCTCTAGATTCTCGGCGACATACATACATGGCCTGGGTCTCTGAGATGAACAGAGGGTAGGTACGACCCCTGGGCAGACTTGCTCCGGGAATGAGGTCAATAGCACAGTCAAAGGACCTGTGAGGAGGAAGCACCTCAGCTGATTTCTTGCAGAACACATCCTGGAAAGTCGATGTATGCAGCGAAAAACTCAGAAGATACAGATGTGGTAGCAACCGGAAGTCTCGCCTTGGAGGCCAGCTTGAGAAGGCAGGATGAGAAACATGAGGGACCCCAAGCCAGGATCTGCCCAGAAGCCCAGTTCACATATGGAGAGTGGAGCTGCAGCCAAGGAAGGCCCAATACAATGGGGGTTGAGGCCTTGGGAAGAATAAGTAAGGATATCCACTCCTGGTAGAGTATCCCTACAGACATTTTAATAGGGAGAGTCTGGAAGCGGATAGGGCCCCCTGGTAGAACAGTGCCATCAATTGCTGAGACTACTAGTGGCGTAGTGAGAGGCGAAGGGTAAGCTTCATAGAAGAAGCAGTTCTCCAGTCCATAAAATTGCCAGCAGCCCCGGAATCCAGGTATGCAAAGATCAATTGAGGTGAAGCGCCTACATGAAGTAACACCAGAAGAAGACGAGAAGGTGATGTTTCTGGGTCCAATACTCCACCTTCCAGATGTATGAGACCCCAAGCATTTCCCAGACGAAGCTAGCAGGGGTCACAAAAATGACCCTTGCCCTCACAATAGAGACACAAGCCCAGAGTTCTGCGCCTAGCATGTTCTTCGGGAGTAGCCTGGTCCGACTCAGCTGCACTCAGCAGGCAGAAGATGCTCCACGGGACAAAGGGAGGGGAGCTCAGACTGGCTAGGGCCCAGGGAGTGCTGGCGTATTTTTTCTAGGGACCTCTCCGGAAAACGAATATTGATCTGGTTGACGAATATTGATTCTGGAGTACCAACATGGATCACACTGGGAGCTAGAGCATGAGATTTCCCAGGGCACAGAATCTAAGAGCCAGCGGGTGTTCACCAGAGGCCCCTAGTAGTGGGGATGGATTTAGCTGCAGTCTGGCTCCAGGTCATGACCCCCAGGGCCTCCCAGCTCACACTCACGATTGACTACAGAAAGGTAGAGAGGAAGCAGCAGACTGCGACAACAAAGGATAGTCAGGAGATAGCCAAAGGTCGGGACAACAAGCAGGTAAGGATAGTCAAGGAACAAGCCAAGGTCAGGATATGAAGCAGACAAGGTCAGTCAAGAAAAAGACAAGATCGGTAACTAGATGCAGACGGAAGCAAAACACACAATATTGATCAGCATGGCTGGCTTTCAGTGCACAGGTTAACCACTTAAGGACCGCCTCACGCCGATGTACATCGGCAAGGCGGCACGGGCAGGCAAAATCACGTACATATACGTGATTTGCCTCCCGCGGGTGGGGGGTCCGATCGGACCCCCCCCGGTGCCCGAGGCGGTCCTGTTTTGTTCCCCGGCGATTGGAGGTGAGGGGGAGGCCATCCGTTCGTGGCCCCCCCCTCGCGATCGCCGCCGGCCAATGAGAATCTTCCTTTGCTGCTGTATGCTAAACAGCAGCAAAGGAAGTGATGTCATCTCTCCTCGGCTCGGTATTTTCCGTTCCGGCGCCGAGGAGAGAAGACATCTATGTGAGTGTAAAACACAAACACACACAGTAGAACATGCCAGGCACACAAAACACCCCGATCCCCCCCCGATCGCCCCCCGATCCCCCCCAATCACCCCCCCCCCTGTCACAAACTGACACCAAGCAGTTTTTTTTTTTTTTTCTGATTACTGCATTGGTGTCAGTTTGTGACAGTTACAGTGTTGGGACAGTTAGGGTTAGCCCCCTGTAGGTCTAGGATACCCCCCTAACCCCCCCCTAATAAAGTTTTAACCCCTTGGTCATCCCCCGTCACCAGTGTCACTAAGCGATCATTTTTCTGATCGCTGTATTAGTGTCGCTGGTGACGCTAGTTAGGGACGTAAATATTTAGGTTCGCCGTCAGCGTTTTATAGCGTCAGGGACCCCCATATACTACCTAATAAATGTTTTAACCCCTTGATGGCCCCCTGGGGTGCACATTGCAGGGGCTTCTATCTCTAAGTGATTCTTTCTACAAGTGATATGCACTTCAATCTCTGCACTTCAGCGATTGCACGAAGCAAACAAATACAGCAATCTGCACTGGAAAGCACCTAACAGACTGCAGGTGACCCGTCTCTCTAATAAGCTCTCCTTCCACTCTGTAACATGCACTCTCTACCACTGCTTCTGACACTCCTGTCCTCTCTCCTCAAACTCTCTTACCTTCACCCCCCCTCTCCACCCGCCTGCTTATACATATCACCCTGCCTTCTGTCTTCTCCCTACTACTGCTCCTACCAACTCTTGCTCATTCTACATCCATACACTGATAAAACCTCCAGTACTCTGAGACATGCCCCTTCACATAAATCACAATCCCACATTACCTCCCTCGCCCTCCTGCTTCTCCTAATCTCTGGTGACATATCCCCAAACCCTGGGCCACCATCATCTGTCTTTGCCCATCGCTCCCATCCCCCTACACCCTCTGGCAGGAGCCGTAACCCACAGAACTTGGTCTCTATTCCTCTTTCCAAAACCAGCCCCCACCTTTTCCTGTGCCCTGTGGAATGCACGGTCTGCAACAAACTCACCGCCCTTCACGACCTCTTTATCACAAATTCCTTTAACCTACTTGCCATTACTGAAACCTGGCTTCATGAATCGGACACTATTTCTCCTGCTTCCCTCTCCCATGGGGGCCTTCTCTGGACTCACTACCCCAGACCAAGTGGACGGAAGGGAGGTGGAGTGGGAATCCTTCTAGCCCCATGCAGCACCTATCAGGTACTTCACCCACCTCCCTCTCTGACACTCTCCTCTTTTGAGGCACATTGCATTCGTCTATTCTCTCCCGTTTCTCTAAGAATTGCTGTCATCTACCGGCCCCCTGGACCAGTATCAGCCTTTCTTAATGACTTCTCTGCCTGGCTACCCTACTTTCTCTCTGCTGAAATCCCCACAATCATTCTTGGGGACTTCAACATCCCTGTTAACACTAACACTACTACTACTTCTAAACTTCTCAGTCTCACCTCATCGCTTGACCTGAAGCAATGGATACAGGCTCCTACCCACTCCAACGGCAATACCCTTGACCTTGCCTTCTCCTATCTGTGCACTCCGTGCAACCTTTCCAACAATCCACTCCCACTCTCTGATCACCACCTTATTAGTTTTGCTCTCTCCTTGTCTTCCACCTCTTTTCCCTCCAACCGCCTAACGGTTACCCGTAGAAACCTTTGCCACCTCAACCCTTCTCTTCTCTACTCTGCTACTGATCACCTCTATGACAAAATCTCACCTCTGTCCTGCCCCAACCAAGCTACTTTCATCTACAACAGCTCACTGTCTTCTTCCCTTGACAAGCTTGCCCCCCTCACTACACGCAGAATTAGGCCCGACTGCTACAACCCTGGCAAACAGATGACACCAGAAGTCTCAGAAAACGTAGCCACGCTCTTGAGCGCCTGTGGCATAAGACTAAGACCCAGGAAGACTTCACACAATATAAATCTGCTCTCTTAAAATACTACTCCTGCCTTCACACTGCCAAACAGACCTACTTTATCACACTCATTAACACCTTCTCATCCAGTCCACGTCAACTCTTCTCTACCTTCAATACTCTACTCTGTCCTCCACTGTCTCCACCCACCAACACACTCACTACCCAGGAGATTGCCAATCACTTCAAAACTAAGATTGATACAATTCATGAGGAGATCACCAATGTGCAAAAACCTCCCCCATGCAACACCCCATGTCCACAGATACAATCATTACTTCCCTCATTCAACCCTGTTACTATTACTGAGGTTGCTAAACTTTTATCTAGCACCCATCTAACCACTTGCCCCCTGGATCCTGTTCCCTCGCAAATGCTACGCTCACCCTCTGACTCGATTCTACACTCTCTAACTCACATTTTCAACCTCTCCCTCTCCTGTGGCATCTTCCCAAACTCTCTAAAACATGCGCTAGTCATCCCCATTCTAAAAAAGCCCTCACTGGATCCCACCAATCTCAACAACTTACGTCCAATCTCCTTACTCTCCTTCTCCTCCAAACTTCTTGAAAGACTGGTCTATATCCGACTAAGCGACCATCTGACCATGAATAAACTTCTAGATCCCCTCCAGTCCGGTTTTCGCCCTCAACACTCCACGGAAACTGCTCTCCTTAAACTCTCAAATGACCTACTAATGGCTAAAGCCAATGGACACTATTCTGTACTACTCCTCCTGGATCTCTCTGCTGCCTTTGACACAGTGGACCACCCCCTCCTCCTCAAAAAACTCCACTCCTTTGGTCTCCGTGACTGTACTCTTCGCTGGTTCTCATCCTACCTATCACACCGCTCCTTCAGTGTCACTTACAACTCTACTTCCTCCTCTCCTCTTCCTTTTTCCGTTGGGGTCCCCCAAGGTTCTGTTCTTGGACCTCTCCTTTTCTCAATCTACACCACCTCCTTGGGTCAGTTGATTGCCTCCCATGGCTTTCAATATCATCTCTACGCTGATGACACCCAAATCTATCTCTCCACCCCCCAGCTCTCTCCATCTGTCTCCTCACGCATTACCAACTTACTAGCAGACATATCAGCCTGGATGTCACATCATTTCCTCAAACTCAACCTATCCAAAACCGAGCTCATGATATTTCCTCCCTCAGGTGCCACTTCCCCTGCTTTCCCTGTCAATATCAACGGCTCAACTATCAACCCATCTCCCCACGCCAGGGTCCTAGGTGTAATCCTGGACTCTGAACTAACCTTTCGACCCCACATTCTATCACTATCCAAAGCTTGCCGCCTCAATCTCCGCAACATCTCCAAGGTACGCCCCTTCCTAACCAATGTCACCACAAAGCTTCTAATCCACTCCCTGGTCATCTCCCGCCTCGACTACTGCAACTCCCTCCTCATTGGTTTACCTCTAAATAGGCTATCCCCACTTCAGTCCATCATGAAAGCTGCTGCCAGGCTTATCCACCACACAAACCGCTCAGCGTCTGCTACACCCCTCTGCCAATCCCTCTATTGGCTGCCACTCAATCACCGAATTAAATTCAAGATACTAACTATAACTTACAAAGCCATCCACAACCTGGCCCCCAGCTACATCTCTAACCTAGTCACAAAATACCAATCTAATCGTTCTCTTCGCTCCTCCCAAGACCTCCTGCTCTCAAACTCCCTTGTCACCTCATCCCATGCTCGCCTTCAGGACTTCTCCAGAGCCTCCCCCATCCTCTGGAATGCTCTACCCCAATCCGTCCGATTTTCTCCTACTTTATCCACTTTCAGACGATCCCTGAAAACTCATCTCTTCAGAGAAGCCTATCTGGCCCCCACCTAACAACTGTACATTTATCTTCTCAATCAGCACATCACCCACAGTTATTACCTCTTGTATCTTTTGACCTTCCCTCTTAGATTGTAAGCTCTAAGGAGCAGGGCCCTCTGATTCCTACTGTATCAAAGTGTATTGTATTTGTACTGTCTACCCTCAAGTTGTAAAGCGCTACGTAAACTGTTGGCGCTATATAAATCCTGTATAATAATAATATAATAGCTAACCCTTTCACCACTGATCACCGTATAACCGTTACAGGTGACGCTGGTTAGTTCGTTTATTTTTTATATTGTCAGGGCACCCGCAGTTTATTACCGAATAAAGGTTTAGCCCGCTGATCGCCCGGCGGTGATATGCGTCGCCCCAGGCAGCGTCAGATTAGCGCCAGTACCGCTAACACCCACGCAGCATACGCCTCCCTTAGTGGTATAGTATCTGATCGGATCAATATCTGATCAGATCTATACTGGCGTCCCCAGCAGTTTAGGGTTCCCAAAAACGCAGTGTTAGCGGGATCAGCCCAGATACCTGCTACCACCTGCGTTTTGCCCCTTCGCCCGGCCCAGCCCACCCAAGTGCAGTATCGATCGATCACTGTCACTTACAAAACACTAAACGCATAACTGCAGCGTTCGCAGAGTCAGGCCTGATCCCTGCGATCGCTAACAGTTTTTTTGGTAGCATTTTGGTGAACTGGCAAGCAAGCACCAGCCCCAGGCAGCGTCAGGTTAGCGCCAGTAGCGCTAACACCCACACACGCACCGTACAACTCCCTTAGTGGTATAGTATCTGAACGGATCAATATCTGATCCGATCAGATCTATACTAGCGTCCCCAGCAGTTTAGGGTTCCCAAAAACGCAGTGTTAGCGGGATCAGCCCAGATACCTGCTAGCACCTGCGTTTTGCCCCTCCGCCCAGCCCGGCCCAGCCCACCCAAGTGCAGTATTGATCGATCACTGTCACTTACAAAACACTAAATGCATAACTGCAGCATTCGCAGAGTCAGGCCTGATCCCTGCGATCGCTAACAGTTTTTTTGGTAGCATTTTGGTGAACTGGCAAGCACCAGCCCCAAGCAGCGTCAGGTTAGCGCCAGTACCGCTAACACCCACGCACGCAGCGTACACCTCCCTTAGTGGTATAGTATCTGAACGGATCAATATCTGATCCGATCAGATCTATACTAGCGTCCCCAGCAGTTTAGGGTTCCCAAAAACGCAGTGTTAGTGGGATCAGCCCAGATACCTGCTAGCACCTGCGTTTTGCCCCTCCGCCCGGCCCAGCCCAGCCCACCCAAGTGCAGTATCGATCGATCACTGTCACTTACAAAACACTAAACGCATAACTGCAGCATTCGCAGAGTCAGGCCTGATCCCTGCGATCGCTAACAGTTTTTTTTGTAGCGTTTTGGTGAACTGGCAAGCACCAGTGGCCTAGTACACCCCGGTCGTAGTCAAACCAGCACCGCAGTAACACTTGGTGAAGTGGCGAGTCCCACAAGTGCAGTTCAAGCTGGTGAGGTGGCAAGCACAAGTAGTGTTCCGCTGCCACCAAAAAGACAAACACAGGCCCGTCGTGACCATAATGCCCTTCCTGCTGCATTCGCCAATCCTAATTGGGAACCCACCACTTCTGCAGCACCCGTACTTCCCCCATTCACATCCCCAACCAAGTGCAGTCGGCTGCATGAGAGGCATTTTCTTTATGTCCTCCCGAGTACCCCTACCCAGCGAACCCCCCCCAAAGAAGATGTCGTGTCTGCAGCAAGCGCGGATATAGGCGTGACACCCGCTATTATTGTCCCTCCTGTCCTGACAATCCTGGTTTTTGCATTGGTGAATGTTTTGAACGCTACCATGCACTAGTTGAGTATTAGTGTAGGGTACAGCATTGCACAGACTAGGCACACTTTCACAGGGTCTCCCAAGATGCCATCGCATTTTGAGAGACCCGAACCTGGAACCGGTTGCAGTTATAAAAGTTAGTTACAAAAAAAGTGTAAAAAAAAAAAAATATATATAAAATAAAAAAAAATAGTTGTCGTTTTATTGTTCTCTCTCTCTCTATTGTTCTGCTCTTTTTTACTGTATTCTATTCTGCAATGTTTAATTGCTATTATGTTTTATCATGTTTGCTTTTCAGGTATGCAATTTTTTATACTTTACCGTTTACTGTGCTTTATTGTTAACCATTTTTTTGTCTTCAGGTACGCCATTCACGACTTTGAGTGGTTATACCAGAATGATGCCTGCAGGTTTAGGTATCATCTTGGTATCATTCTTTTCAGCCAGCGGTTGGCTTTCATGTAAAAGCAATCCTAGCGGCTAATTAGCCTCTAGACTGCTTTTACAAGCCGTGGGAGGGAATGCCCCCCCCCCACTGTCTTTCGTGTTTTTCTCTGGCTCTCCTGTCTCAACAGGGAACCTGAGAATGCAGCCGGTGATTCAGCCAGCTGACCACAGAGCTGATCAGAGACCAGAGTGGCTCCAAACATCTCTATGGCCTAAGAAACCGGAAGCTACGAGCATTTTATGACTTAGATTTCGCCGGATGTAAATAGCGCCATTGGGAAATTGGGGAAGCATTTTATCACACCGATCTTGGTGTGGTCAGATGCTTTGAGGGCAGAGGAGAGATCTAGGGTCTAATAGACCCCAATTTTTTCAAAAAAGAGTACCTGTCACTACCTATTGCTATCATAGGGGATATTTACATTCCCCGAGATAACAATAAAAATGATTAAAAAAAAAAAAAAAATGAAAGGAACAGTTTAAAAATAAGATAAAAAAGCAAAAAAATAATAAAGGAAAAAAAAAAAAAAAAAAAAAAAAAGCACCCCTGTCGCCCCCTGCTGTTGCGCTAAGGCGAACGCAAGCGGCGGTCTGTTGTCAAACGTAAACAGCAATTGCACCATGCATGTGAGGTATCACCGCGAAGGTCAGATCGAGGACAGTAATTTTTGCAGTAGACCTCCTCTGTAAATCTAAAATGGTAACCTGTAAAGGCTTTTAAAGGCTTTTAAAAATGTATTTATTTTGTTGCCACTGCACGTTTCTGCGCAATTGTAAAGCATGTCATGTTTGGTATCCATGTACTCGGCCTAAGATCATCTTTGTTATTTCATCAAACATTTGGGCAATATAGTGTGTTTTAGTGCATTAAAATTTTAAAAAGTGTGTTTTTTCCCCAAAAAATGCGTTTGAAAAATCGCTGCGCAAATACTGTGTGAAAAAAAAAAAAATGAAACACCCACCATTTAAATCTGTAGGGCATTTGCTTTAAAAAAATATATAATGTTTGGGGGTTCAAAGTAATTTTCTTGCAAAAAAAAATAACTTTTTCACGTAAACAATAAGTGTCAGAAAGGGCTTTGTCTTCAAGTGGTTAGAAGAGTGGGTGATGTGTGACATAAGCTTCTAAATGTTGTGCATAAAATGCCAGGACAGTTCAAAACCCCCCCAAATGACCCCATTTTGGAAAGTAGACACCCCAAGCTATTTGCTGAGAGGCATGTCGAGTCCATGGAATATTTTATATTGCGACACAAGTTGCGGGAAAGAGACAAATTTTTTTTTTTTTTTTTGCACAAAATTGTCACTAAATGATATATTGCTCAAACATGCCATGGGAATATGTGAAATTACACCCCAAAATACATTCTGCTGCTTCTCCTGAGTACGGGGATAGCACATGTGTGAGACTTTTTGGGAGCCTAGCCGCGCACGGGACCCCGAAAACCAAGCACCGACTTTAGGCTTTCTAAGGGCGTGAATTTTTGATTTCACTCTTCACTGCCTATCACAGTTTCGGAGGCCATGGAATGCCCAGGTGGCACAACCCCCCCCCCAAATGACCCCATTTTGGAAAGTAGACACCCAAAGCTATTTGCTGAGAGGTATAGTGAGTATTTTGCAGACCTCACTTTTTGTCACAAAGTTTTGAAAATTGAAAAAAGAAAAAAAAAAAAAAGTTTTTTCTTGTCTTTCTTCATTTTCAAAAACAAATGAGAGCTGCAAAATACTCACCATGCATCTCAGCAAATAGCTTGGGGTGTCTACTTTCCAAAATGGGGTCATTTGGGGAGGTTTTGTGCCACCTGGGCATTCCATGGCCTCCGAAACTGTGATAGGCAGTGAAGAGTGAAATCAAAAATTTTCACCCTTAGAAATCCTGAAGGCGGTGATTGGTTTTCGGGGTCCCGTGCACGGCTAGGCTCCCAAAAAGTCCCACACATGTGGTATCCCCATACTCAGGAGGAGCAGCTAAATGTATTTTGGGGTGCAATTCCACATATGCCCATAGCCTGTGTGAGCAATATATCATTTAGTGACAACTTTGTGCAAAAAAAAAAAAAAAAAGTGTCACTTTCCCGCAACTTGTGTCAAAATATAAAATATTCCATGGACTCAATATGCCTCTCAGCAAATAGCTTGGGGTGTCTACTTTCCAAAATGGGGTCATTTGGGGGGGTTTTGTGCCACCTGGGCATTCCATGGCCTCCGAAACTGTGATAGGCAGTGAAGAGTGAAATCATAAATTTACACCCTTAGAAATCCTGAAGGCGGTGATTGGTTTTCGGGGCCCCGTACGCGGCTAGGCTCCCAAAAAGTCCCACACATGTGGTATCCCCATACTCAGGAGAAGCAGCAGAATGTATTTTGGGGTGCAATTCCACATAGGCCCATGGCCTGTGTGAGCAATATATCATTTAGTGACAACTTTTTGTAAATATTTTTTTTTTTTTGTCATTATTCAATCACTTGGGACAAAAAAAATAAATATTCAATGGGTTCAACATGCCTCTCAGCAATATCCTTGGGGTGTCTATTTTCCAAAATGGGGTCATTTGGGGGGGTTTTGTACTGCCCTGCCATTTTAGCACCTCAAGAAATGACATAGGCAGTCATAAACTAAAAGCTGTGTAAATTACAGAAAATGTACCCTAGTTTGTAGACGCTATAACTTTTGCGCAAACCAATAAATATACGCTTATTGACATTTTTTTTACCAAAGACATGTGGCTGAATACATTTTGGCCTAAATGTATGACTAAAATTGAGTTTATTGGAGTTTTTTTATAACAAAAAGTAGAAAATATCATTTTTTTTCAAAATTTTCGGTCTTTTTCCGTTTATAGCGCAAAATATAAAAACCGCAGAGGTGATCAAATACCATCAAAAGAAAGCTCTATTTGTGGGAAGAAAAGGACGCAAATTTCGTTTGGGTACAGCATTGCATGACCGCGCAATTAGCAGTTATAGCGACGCAGTGCCAAATTGGAAAAAGACCTCTGGTCCTTAGGCAGCATAATGGTCCGGGGCTCAAGTGGTTAATATAGTGTTCCCTGATAGGGATTACTTAAGCAGTAATTACTTAAGCAGCCAGGTGAAAGGCAGCTGGTCTCTTAAACTGAACACATGGAGTGGTAAGCTGACAGACAAACATTACTGCGGACCCATGACACCTATAGGTAATGTAAATACGCCGTTTAGGAGGTATTTTCTGTACACTGCGCCGATTATGACATTGGCACATGTGCTGTGAAGAAGCGACCGCCCGTGCTGTTTTCTCAATAGCAAGTGCCGTGACTGGCGGCTCCCACGCACATGCACGGGAGTGACGTCACACGACGGCCTGTTACAGAGCCGGAGTCCGTGGCCATGGAAGCAAGAGGGGTGAACATGAATGCGGCCTGCAGCGGGGACAGCGCGGACTTCGTTTGCAGGTAAGTGTCACATAATGTGTGATGGATCCTAGCACATTATACTTTTACTTTGCAGGGGGAAAAAACAGGAAGTAAAACCCATCAGGGTTTACTTCCTCTTTAACTGAACAAGCTGAAGTTAGAAGCTGATTGGCTACCATGCAAGTGTAAGATGTACAATTTAAAATGTACAAACCTATGTCACCTTACTGTCATGCTGAATATTGCAATAAAAAGTTTATAACCTGTCACAGCAGGAAAATTACATTATCCTTACCTCGCTTTGGTGGGGATGACTTTCCTACAGGTGAAGGCTGAAATCTGCTACTGGCTCTGCTGTCTGATTTTTCATTTAATGGACTTGGAGATTTTAGAGGTTCATTTGTATTTTCAGATTTTGGGAGGCAGCTGATCATGACCAAAGCCATTTCTAAAATCTAAAATCAGGGGGGAAAAAAGTGTAATAATTATTTTAATTGAATGGCTTACCTAAATATGGTGTCATATTTATAAAGGACAAACAGCAGGGGAATAAATAATTATGGGACGTTGCTTCACTGGCCCAGCAATCTTGACAAGAATATTCCTGGGTTACCAATCACAATTCGTCACCCTAATAAATAAGTCCAATTGTTTCTGTACTTGCAATGATGAAGAGAACATAGAACAGAAGAATTACTGTATTTCCAGCTCCAAGTCGCTTTGGATATGTCCCTATGAGCTTGCCACATCTTACCACTGGGTTTTTTGCCCATTCCTCTTTGTAAAACTGCTCCAGCTCCTTCAAGTTGGATGGTTTGCGCTTGTGAACATCAGTCTTTAAGTATGACCACGGATTTTCTATTGGATTGAGGTCTGGGCTTTGACTAGGCCATTCCAACACATTTACATGTTTCCCCTTAAACCACTCAAGTATTGCTTTAGCAGTGTGTTTGGGGTCATTGTCCTGCTGGAAGGTGAACCCACGTCCTAGCCTCAAATCACACACAGAGTGGTACAGGTTTTGCGCAAGAATATCCCTGCATTTAGCACCATCCGTTTTTCCCTCAACTCTGACCAGTTTCCCAGTCCTGACTGCTGAAAAACATCCCCACAGCATGATGCTGCCACCACCATGTTTCACTGTTGGGATGGTGTTCTTTGGGTGATGTGATGTGTTGGGTTTGCGCCAGACATAGCGTTTTCTTTGATGGCCAAAAAGTTGAATTTTAGTCTCATCAGACCAGAGCACCTTCCTTTACATTTTGGGAGTCTCCCACATGCCTTTTCGCAAACTCAAAATGTGCCATTTTGTTTTTTTCTGAAAGTAATGGCTTTCTTCTGGCCACTCTGCTATAAAGCCCAACTCTATGGAGCGTACAGCTTATTTTCGTCCTATGTACAGATACTCCAGTCTCTGCTGTGGAACTCTGCAGCTCCTACAGGTTTACCTCCGGTCTCTGTGCTGCCTCTCTGAATAATGCCCTCCTTGACCAGTCCGTGAGTTTTGGTGTGCAGCCGTCTCTATGCAGGTTTGCTGTTGTGCCATGTTCTTTCCATTTGGTTATGATAGATTTGATGGTGCTCCTAGGGATCATCAAAGATTTGGATTTTTTTTATAACCTAACCCTGACTTGTACTTCTCAACAACATTATCTCTTACTTGTTTGGAGAGTTCCTTGGTCTTCATGGCAGTGTTTGGTTAGTGGTGCCTCTTGCTTAGGTTTTGCAATGACAGATCATGTGACACTTAGATTTCACACAGGCGGACATCATTTCACTAATTATGTGACTTCTGAAGGTAATTAGTTGCACCAGAGCTTTTTATGGGCTTCATAACAAAGGGAGTGAATACATACGCACATGCCAATTATCAGTTTTTAATTTCTGAAAAATAGTTTTATGTATATATTTTACTAATTTTACTTCCCCAACTTAGACTATTGTGTTCTGATCCATCACATATAATTCAGATTAAAAAAACATTAAACTAAAGGCTGTAATGTAACAAAATAGGTAAAAAGCCAAGGAGGGTGAATACTTTTGCAAGGTACTGTACTTCTAATATATGATAGAAGATGAAAGTCCAACCTTAGTAGTTTTCTGCTAGCTCACCTGATTTTACCCTGTTCTGAGTTTTATAAAAATTGTTATTCCTTACCTGGCCAACCAGATATGGGGGGTTTTGGCATCGTAAAAGTCTTTCCACACATGGTTTGTCCACCTTACCACACCAATGCATCACCTGCAAGGAAACCTTAACATTTACAACCTAACACAGCAGTTATAGATGTTCAGCTTTGAAAAAAAATGTACTCTTTATGTAGCTCATTTAAACTTGTAAGCACTGTCTACTGTGTACAAAAACTTAACCAGAATTTTTTGTGATCCACCAGTTTCCCCCCTTATCAGTTGCATAAAACTACATACAGTTTTTCTGGAACTTGTATTATTCATTGATTTTTTTGTAGGACAAACAAGACTCCTTTGGAAATATTGGGGGTTATTTATGAAAGGCAAATCCACTTTGCACTACAAGTGCAAACTACAAGTGCAATGTCCACTTGAAATTGCACTGAAAATGCACTTGGAAATGCAGTCGCTGTAGATCTGAGGGGGACATGCAAGGGAAATAAAAAACAGCATTTTAGCTTACACATGATTAGATAATAAAATCAGCAGAGCTTCCCCTCATTTCAGATTTACCCCTCAGATTTACAGCGACTGCACTTCCAAGTGCACTTTTAGTGCAATTTCAAGTGCACTTTGCACTTGTAGTACAAAGTGGGTTTGCCTTTCGTAAATAACCCCCATTGTCTTACAAAAAATGCATGTTTTTTCTATATGGACCTATGTTAGTTTTAAAATAGGTAGTGTTACTGCAATTAAAAAAGTATACATTTTATTCTATAACTTGCCCCATTTGTACTGATGCTTCTGGCACAAAGCATGGCAAAGATATTTGCAAATGACAAAAGTGCCTTTTTTAAATTTTGCAGGAATTTTTTTTAACATACAAAAAGAATATAAATAAAATATGGTAAATAAATAGAAATAGACAACTAAAGGTTGATTTGTGGTTAAATAAGAATATATTAAAAAAAAAAAAAACAAGCTTTTTTTTTTTACAGGGAAAGTTTATGTAACTGCAAGGTCAGACCTTTGATTTACATATGAATGAAATAGTAAATACGATCTAACAGTTCTTGCATTGTGGTAAACACGGGCCAAATATTGGCTGGGATCAGCTGGTTCCACAGAAACTGACTGACATTCAGCCAGTGTATGCAGCAGCCTGTCTGGCTTCTGCCAGGGGGCAGTACTCCTATCATAACACAAAAGCTCAGCGGGGAGATAGCTGTACTAACATTGCATGGTTAGTACAGCATACCCCTTGCAAGCTCCTTAGTTTTTTTTTTTCATTTAGCCCACTGGGTTGAACATAAAAAAAAAAAACTACCTGTGTCTACCAGACTTAAAGTGGTTGTAAAGGGTGAAGGTTTAAACCTTCAGTGTGCAGCTCCCACCGCTCCCCTAATACTTACCCAAGCCTGAGTGTGATTCAGCGATGTGTACGAGAACAGCAGTTATCTGGGCCCTCTTATTGCTCATTGGCTGTGACACAGCAGCAGGAGTCGTAGGCTTCCGCTGCTGTCAATCACAGCCAGTGAGGAGGGAGCAGGGGGCGGGACTGAGCCATGCTCTGCGTTTCCCATAGACGCACAGAAGCGACTTGGGAACGAGCACGCACGAGTGTCCCCAGAGAAAGTCACTTGCTCTGGGGACACTCAGCAAAGGGGAAGGGCCAAAAGCACCGGCAGGGGACCTGAGAAGAGGAGGATCGGGCTGCTCTGTGCAAAACCATTGCATAGAGCAGGTGAGTATGATGTGTTTATTATTTTAAAGGGAAAAAAAACAAAACTTTATAACCACTTTAAGTGTCATTTTACACAGGAATTGCAACTGTTTTTGCTATGTGATACATATTGACAGTATTTACTGCGGAGTGGCGGCAACAGGATAGAGGATTGTGGCGTAAATAAAATAAAAATGTTAAAAGCAGATTTGAATGTGATACTGTGGCTTTGCCTGCTCTGTTTTTATTTATCTCATATTAATAAAATATTTAAAAAAATAAAAGATGTACCTCATTTTTCACAATTTGCAGATTTTTCTTTCGTTCATTCAGTTCATCTGCTGCTTTCTCTGTCTTTTGCGTGACATCCTGAAGGTAGGACTTTTTACTGGCCTCCTTCATGCGGTTAAATGCATCATCATATTCATCACTATTATCTAGGATTTACCAGGAAAAAAGTAATACTCAGTTTATAATGTAAAGAATACACGTTACAGTTTATACTAGTACTGTGTGAAGCAAAACTTTTGTACATCTAGATGTTTTCTATTATTGTTTCTATTTATATCTGGCTGCTGCCAAAAGCAAGGAGGGATTTTAAATGACAGTGGAGTTAATTTACTAAAGAAATAAAGGCTTAAGTAAAGTAAAGGTTTAATCATTCAGTCACATGCAAGCAAAAATGTTTAAAATGTTTTTGTTTTTTTAAATTTTCTTTGCACATGATTAGGTATTCAAAGTGAATACAGCTTAACCTCAACCACTAAGCTAAGCGAACATACACTTTGTAAAGTGAACAGTCTCTATTCCTTTAGTAAATTAACACCAGTGTGTAATTGGGGTACCTGTTAAATCACATCCTTAAAAAAAAATGGCAAAATGTACTACATTCATTTAATTTTTGGTTTGAAAAGCTTGCAACCAAAACTGCTCAGCTATGCAACACTGGTAAAAAGTAGAGTACAATATAGCTTTGCCCGTTTTTCAAATATTACAAAAATAATTGAAGTGAAAAAATGTCTTTATAGATCATGCCGAATTTGTGAATACTACAGTTTAGTCACATTATAGAAAGTATTTTTTGGCATATTGCATTGTTGATATTTAATACAATGTACACCCATGACACTGGTGTCACAAAGAATTATGGGTTTTCTAAAAACAAAACAGCACAGCAAGGACATTTTCAGATTATCTCTCTTTAAGTGGAACTCCATCAGTGAAACTGGCAAGCAGAGAGGGTTAGGGGGATTGTTTTTAATTTCTTTGATAATTTAGCTATGTGTATTAATTTGAGCTTGAGCTGTTGAGATTTGTAGACATTTTCTTTTCATCAAAGCAGATTTGCACTGCCCTATACCATGGCCACAAAGGCACAGCTTGTAAATATTGAAATCATCTCTTGCATTTAAAATAAAAGGTTGTGTTTCTATTTACAATTTTCTTTAAAGGGCGATGTGTTTATCTACATCCTTTAATCACTTTACTGCTCACTAAATTCCATAATAATATGAGTATAAAGAAATACAAAAACACATGAAAAAGTATACACTATACCTTCCTTTAATAAGTCATCATCCTCTTGAAAATTATCTAGTTCATTTTCATTTTGTGACAAAAATATTTGAAGAGTTTCATCTCCAAGACCTGATTAATAAGGAAATAGCAAAAATTAACTTTGTAATATAAGATGTACAACCATTCATTTACGATTACACTGAGAATAAGCAGGAAATGTTCACTCCACTACAGAATTTCTATTGTTTTAGAGCTTAGAGGAAATCCAAACTAGAGACATGGAAGAAAGATGACAAAAAGGGACATAGTGGTCCATCGATTCTGCCTCTTTTTTGATTGTGAACACGTCATCAGGGTCCCACCACAATACCAAATGCCACCAGCAAGTGAGACTTCACTAAGGCTTTACCAAATAAATTATTTCCAGTTTTTCTGGCCATTTTTTTAAAATAATATTTCCTCTCCACAGGTGTACAGCTGTTAGATGACAACAATGAAGTCTATATGCCTGAAAAAAACTGCCTGATGAAAACTCTTTTCACCATCAAGAATACACTGTGACTGCAAAAAAGACGAACATGAGATGACCTAGAATTAAACATCTTTGCATAAAAACACACCCAAGTTTTAAAAGCTAAATTTAACATTTATTCTTTTCTCTATTTTCATATTTAAAACTCCCTGATCACACTAACATTCCGTGAGCTGTAGATAAAAAAAATATTTTAGAGGATCCCTGGGAGATCAAACTTTTTTCAAGGGTTCCTTCCGCATAGACAGGTTGAGAAAGGCAACACTAAGGCTGGATTCACACCTATGCATTTTTAGTGCTTTTTGCATTTTGCAGATTTGCACCACAGTCCACTAACCATGGTTTCCTATGGAATACGTTCTGTAGTGCAAATCTGCAAAATGCAAAAAACACTAAAACTGCATAAGTGTGAATCCAGCCTTCAGGTCCATGCACATTGGCTTAACCACTTACCCACTGGGCACTTAAACCCCCTTCCTAAACAGACCAATTTTCAGCTTTTGGTGCTCTCACATTTTGAATGACAATTACTCAGTCATGCAACACTGTACCCATATGAAATTTTTGTCCATTTATTCACACAAATAGAGCTTTCTTTTGGTGGTATTTAATCACTGCTGGTTTTTTTTTATTTTTTGCTCTATAAATGAAAAAAGACCAAAAATTCTGGAAAAAAACACATTTTCTTTCTGTTATACAATTTTTCAAATTAGTAATTTTTCTTCATAAATTCTAGTCAAAATTTATACTGCTACATATCTTTGGTAAAAAAATAACCCAAATCGGTGTATATTATTTGGTCATTGTGAAAGTTATAGAGTCCACAAGCTATGGTGCCAATCTCTGAAAATTGATCACACCTGAACTACTGATGGCCTATCTCATTCCTCGAGACCCTAACAAGCCAGGAAAGTACAAGTACCCCAAAATTACCCCTTTTTGGAAAATAGACATTTCAAGGTATTTAGTAAGAGGCATGGTGAGTTTTTTGAAGTTGTAATTTTTTTTTCCCACAATTCTTTACAAAATCAAGATTTTTTTTTCACAAAATTTTCCAATTAGCAGGTTATTTCTCACACACAGCATACCACAAATTGCACCCCAAAATACATTCTACTACTTTTCCTGAGTATGGCGATACCACATGTGTGAGACTTTTACACAGCGTGGCTACATACAGAGGCCCACCATGCACGGAGCACCATCAGGTGTTCTAGGAGCATAAATTACACATGTAATTTCTTGATTACCTCTTGCACTTTTGAAGGCCCTGGAGCACCAGGACAATGGAAACGTCCAAAAAATTACCCCATTTTGGAAAGAAAACACCCCAACGTATAATCTATGAGGCATGATGAGTATTTTGAACATGTAATTTTTTTCTACAAGTTTTTGGAAAATGTGGAAAGAAAATGAAAATGCCTTTCTTTTTACACAAAGTTGTCCATTTATACAATATTTCTAACACATAGCATGTACATACCAAAAAATACATCTCAAAATAGATTCTCCAACTCCTCCTGAGTATGGTGATACCACATATGTGAGACTTTTCCACAGCCTGGCCACATATAGAGGCCCAACATGCAGGGTGTTCTGGGGGCATACATTTCAAATCTAATTTGACTACCTATTACACTTTTGTGAGGCACTGTAGTGGCATGGATGTGGCATGGATGAGAACTGATCTGGCATGGATGAGCATGAATGGGGATGGATGAGCCATGGATGGGGATGGCTGAGCATGGTTGAGCCATGAATGTGGATAGCTGAGTATGGCTGAGTATGGATGGCATGACTGAGTATGGCTGTATGGCTGGGTATGGCTGGGTATGGCTGGGTATGGCTGAGTATGGCTGGGTATGGCTGGGTATGGCTGGGTATGGCTGAGAATGGCTGGGTATGGCTGAGTATGGCTGGGTATGGCTGAGTATGGCTGGGTATGGCTGGGTATGGATGAGTATGGCTGGCTATGGATGAGTATGGCTGGGTATGGATGAGTATGGCTGGGTATGGATGAGTATGGCCAGATATGGCTGATTATGACTGAGTATGGCAGAGGGGACGGCTGAGTATGAATGGATGGATGAGGCTGGAATGGGCACAGATCGGCGCTGTGGGCACTACAGATCCAGCCCACAGCGCTGCTGCACATGATCTCTCCCCCTCTCCCCTCCCACTGTACAAATCGGTACGGTGAGGAGAGAGAGGAACTGGACATGACGCCGGTTTGTTTACAAGTGATCGCTCTGTCATTCGACAGAGCGAACACGTGGTAAATGGCCGCTGTCGGCGGCCATTTACCGTGATCTGTGATGCAGACCCAGCGGTCACGGATATTCCCGGGGGCGCGCAGGAGCGCGATTCTGGGAGGACGTCATAGTACGCACTCCCAGAGTTATCGAGCCGCACTGTAGCCATCATTCGGCTATAGCGCAGTTAGCGCGGTTGTTAAGTGTTTAAAAAAAGCCAGTGCCCTTGGCAGAAAAAACGCAAATTTTGAGAATTTTTTGTACTAGCGTTTAGGAGCATTTAGCAGTATTTAGAAGCATCTATTTTTTTTTTCTGCCAGAAAAAACGATCCCAAAAATGCAAAACAGAAGGGTTTCTTGCTGCCTCTGAGCATAAAATATGCCTCTAAACAACCTAATGTTCATAGACACATAGGATAACATTAGTTGCTTCTACAGGCAAAACATTAAACCCCTCTAGGGGCAGTGTTTTTTTAAGCCAGTGTGCATGGACCCTAAAGAAAACATGCATTCCTAAATCAGGGTCAGAGATAAGATATCTATGGCCCGCTGCGTGTGAAATCAATGTTATTACACAACTAGTTTACTGACAAGGTACATGGGTAACCCTTGAAATGGTTTCTATTAAAATTTATTACAAAGACGAAAACAAACAGATGTTCAAACATGGTTTTTGTACAATCTTAGATGTGATTAGTACTTTCAAGTGCTAAATTATTTACAATGCAATAATTGAAGAGCTTATCAAATGTCTCACCCAATGTGGCTTTCAATCTCTCCAAAATGGAAGTCTTTGTAATAAGTTTATTAAAAATGTCTGCAGCAATAATTTGTGCTTCACTGTATTTTTTTTCTAGGATATCAATTGCTTCTTGAGTTTTCTTTACATCCATTCGAGTGTTATCAAGTGTCTCAAGTACGCATCTGTGGAAAGAAAGCAAAGCATAATCTCAAGAGGTCTGAATATCTATGATGTCTTTAAAGTCTGAAGGTTCTTAAGAAAATATTGCAAAATACCTTTTTAAATACATTATTGCCATTAGTTAGTTAATGCTTAATTTATGAAAACTGTTTACAGTATCAAAAAATGCTGTGTATGTAAATTACTTTACTCACTAGTCCCATGTTTCTAGTGCTCCTGTATATTTTCAATTACTTATTTAGCTTTGACCTAAAATATTTGTATATTTAAAGGCCCAACTTCAAGCATGATAGTCTCATACACTGTAACTGCAAGTCGTAGTGGTTTTTGATAATTTATTGCAATGTTTTTTTTTTAAGTTTAGAAACCATTCTATATTATTATTTTTGTTCGCATTAAATCCAAATTGTGCAAAGCTCCTCGGAAAGGCACGCAAATACGCTTCTCTAAACGTTAAACTGACATCTGGGTAAACTGAAGAAAATAAATTCTTAAGCATTCATGTGGCAACTCATATTCTGTCTAGAAATACCAGTCTCCTGATGATGAGGTCCAGTAGGCTAAAACACTATTATCCACATTTCTGTGCTTGGATTCAGCAAAAGCATAGGCTTTTAAAATCTAGTGGGGCATGCACTTATTAAGCTGCCATGCAAAAATAAAATTTACTAGGAAGTTGTTTCTTAGCTTGGAGAGATGTATTTGGAAAGATTTTTTCAAGGTGTACTTTACATTGATCTTTATTTTGCTTCTGCCATATCCATATGGAGCTTTAAAATGAGTCTGTAAAGATATACGTATGGGAGCTACCAGCGCAAAGACAGCTCTTAAAGGTGCAAGTTCCAAGGCTGTCATTGTGATATCTGTTTCAGGACTTAGTATGTTACCAGGAATAAGCAAACAGTCTAAAAGGAGAAGTCCAAAAGTCTGAATGCCTGCCCTGCACGTTTGCTTTATGTTAGTGGCTGGGAACAGGATGACAGCTTTGGAGCCTGCATGTTTCAAGTGAAGTCAGAAATTGTAGCTCCTTTACTGCTATTCTCTTCAAAAGCCCAGGGTTTGGAGCTCCCACTTTTAAGCCTAAATTTCAAAAATGATCTTTCTACTCTTTGGAAAGTCTTATTTGTGTACCCAAGTAGATTCCCCTAAAGTCTTTCTACTTGTACCTTGTATTTTAATTGTAAAACACAGTGTGACTTACGTTAACTGATTATTTGTGCTGTAATGTTCTTCAGTTTTCTTCATGAATATACTTCTAAAGCTATCCAAAAATAACTGTAATATGTTTGGACCAATAAAAACCTTGTCCTTTGCTGCTGTGCTTTCCTTTGAAATTTGGAGCTTCAGTCTTTCCTGCATTGGAAAAATACAGATAAAACCATATTCAATAGTAATGCAGGTAACTGGAACAGTTTTTACAGTACGAGATAAAGGCCTAGCAGCTGATATCATACAGGGCAAAACCTGCCTTCTGCAGTTTTGCAGCCTTCATCCTCTAAGATTGTCTAGATCATTGGTGGTCAACTCTTGTGATATAGACCAGACCAGCCCCTGATGTCACCAGAGGGCCACACGTAAAATTCAGTGAATGTAACGCAACAGGAGATGGTGAGAGACACAAGCATACTGCAGGAGTTTTTGGAGACTGGGGGCATGCTATAGAAGACATTGAGGCTGGGTTCACACCTCCGACGAATGCAGCTCACAGCAGGCATACGGTGCTTCCCGGTTCTCCAATTCAGGGATGAATCAGGGATGAATCAGGTCTGAATTTTTGCCTGAATTCAGCCCTGAATTGGAGCCAGAGACACACAGGAACTCTGTGCAAGACGCTCTGGAGCCGCAACGGAGATATGTGAACCGGCTCCATAGAGAGCCGGTCACAATCTCCTGTCATGCAAATTGGATGTGGGGGAAACCCGCATCCAATTCGCACTAGTGTGAACTAAGCCTCATAGACTTGGGGATCACTGCTATTATTGCCTATTTACAAATAAGTGCTTTCACATTTGTGCTCCCTACATACAGCCTCCTTAAAACTGACTTGCGCCATATTTGATATTGCTTTTAGCAATATCCATTACAAAGTAAAACAAACATAAAAAGAAAAAAGGGATAGACGAGAGAGAAAAAGTAACATAGTATGAAATAAATAAAACAGACTACTTCACTACTAGAAATCAGTTTAAATAATATTTTTCTCCACTGACAGCACCTCCCCACTGGTAAGCACCTAGGTAAGAAAAAACAAGACTACTGTTTGCAGGAACCGTGAGGGCCTCACAATTATTGTCAAAGAGCTGCATGTGCCCTCCTGTGCCATAGATTGGGCACCAGGGGTCTAGATTGTCTAGGGTGTGGGGTGCCCAACTTTTCACAGGTGTAACATATGAAATAGTGCAAAAGGTGGAGTTAGCCTTTAAGTTGCGCTTTAGGATGAAAACATTACTGGCTGCTAATAGAAAGTGACATTATAAGCATGTATGTGTACATATTTGTTATATACCTGAACAATATCTCTGCAATGTGGAAGATGATATGGGCATAGATTAGATTGTAAAATATCTAATTTAGGATCATTTGCAGAATTTATAGAAATTTCGGAATTGCAATGTCCAGCCCATGGAACTTGATTATTTTCTTGCAGCATATAACTATGAATCAAGGAAAAAGCCAATGCTATTTTCTCTCTGGAAATATAATACAGAAAATTGTAAGCAACAAAAATACATTTGTGGTACATCTTTGCAATACATGCACATTTTCTAATGTCTTATCGCTTTAAATACCATGCAAGTACACAAAAATTCCTGCTGAATTGTCAAAAATGCACTCCTAAAGTTGGCCATACACGGATAGAATTTTAATCAGTGTGTGAGCTCTCTCACTCAAGAAAAGCCAATTGTTTTATTCAATGTCTACTGAAGGAATGTGTTAGAAAAATTTGTACCAATCAGTGGCTGCCGCCAATCAGCTGCAACTTTGATCTTTTTGTAGGCTGACAGCACAAAGCATTTTTGTGGGCTGTGTGATGTCAGCCCTGCCCAGTTTTATTTTGCTAAAGTATTCAAACTTTCCTTCTATCATATTCTCCACAAAACAGAGACTAATTGTGATGAAGTCCCAAGATAAGAACTGGGAGGCCTAATTAGACACCTTGAGCTAATACAGGAAGTGTATAGAGAGCACAGGGCAGCTTTAAATTTCTAACATGATCAACAGGTACTTTTTTGCATTTATTGAACAAATACAACAAAACATTTTCCATTGTATATTTAACAGACCAAAAGGGAGCAATTAGGAAAAGTCAATTGTTAGGGATTACATACACTTTAACAATAAAAAAAATATTGTTCTGTACAAATCCACATTAATAATGCAATGCATTTTCCATGAGCTGTAATTTATTTATAATGACAAATAAGCTGCAGACATACCGTGTCTCCTCAGTGTGGGTCTCCATAATCTTGTGTTGCATTATGTAATATTTGGCTTCTCTGTTGATAGCATCTTGTGACCAGCTGTCAATCCAAATTAGCTGACAACCACTTAAAAATCCTGGATATTTTCTGCAAAGAAACATATCATTTAGACTTAAGCAGCTAGCAGAACCACCTGCTGCATATATGCATTTGCATTCAGTGACCTGCTACTGAGATATTTAAATGGTATGTATAGTATATAGAAACAAATCCATAAAAAATAGGATTTTTTTCGTCATACTTACCTGTAAAATCCTTTTCTTTGATTACATCATGGGACACAGAGTTAGGCTAATATTCATTAACTGCTGGGTTATACTTCGTCTCCAGGTGAATTGACACTGGTAGAACAAAGGTCTTTAGACAGGAAGTGATCCCCTATATAACCCCCTCCCATACATGAAGTACTTCAGTTTTGTAGCAAGCACTGAATCCTCAAAAAGAGGGGAGGGACCTCTGTGTCCCATGATGTACTCAAAGAATAGGATTTTACAGGTAAGTATGACGAAAAAAATCTTTTTTTTTTTTCCATACATCATGGGACACAGAGTTAGGCTAATATTCATTACCTCCTGGGACGTCCCAGAGCAATAGCCTTGAAGGGAGGGAGACACCCTGCCAAACAATAGCCATCAGACCTTATACGGCAGCCCGCAGTACACTGCGGCCAAAAGCCGAATCCTCGGCTGCTTGAACATCCACTTGATAACATTTTGTGAAGGTATGCACTGAAGACCAGGTAGCAACCCTACAAATCTGAGCCACAGATACCTGATGGCGAAAAGCCCAGGAGGTTCCTACACCCCTGGTAGAATGAGCTCTCACCCTAAAGAGAGGAGCTTTACGTTTCAGACCATAGGCCTGAATGACCAATTGACAGACCCAATTGGCAATGGAAGCTTTGGAAGCTGCCTGCCCCTTCTTGGGTCCCTTTGGTAAAACAAAAAAGGAGTCTGATCCTCCGCAGATCTAGACAAGTAAACCTTGACTGCCCAGACAATGTCCAAAGAATGCAGTCGTCTCTCTTCTGCCAAACGAGGCTGAGAGAAAAAAGAAGGCAAAATAATGTCCTGATTTATATGAAAGGCCGACATCACTTTTGGCAAAAAGGATGGAACAGGTTGTAACACGACCCTGTCGTGATGGAGGGTCAAGTACGGTTCCCTGCATGAAAGGGCCGCTAACTCCGATACCCTTCTAGCCGAGGTGATAGCATCAGGAAGGCTAGCTTGCGTGACAGCTAGTCTAATAGAATTTCCTTGATAGGTTCAAATGGTTGTTTTTGTGACACAGACAGCACCAAGTTCAAGTCCCAAAGACACATAGGTGACCTAATGGGAGGAAGTAAGCGAGTTGTCCCTGCCTAAAGGTTCGGACCAGTGAATGGGATGCTAAAGGCCTTTAGAAGAATACTGAGAGGGCTGAAACTGAATGTACTCAAAGCCAATTTGATTTCCACAGCTGACTGTAGAAAAGAGAGAATTCTCCCAATCACATATTTCCGAAGATGCCATTTTTTGGCTTCACACCAAGCAATATAAGTCTACCAGAACTTACGATAGATCTTCCTAGTGACAGCTTTTCTAGCATTCACTAGGGTAGACACCACTGGTCCCGAGATGCCACGGTCCTTTAACACCCTGGCTTCAATAGCCAATGCCGTGAAATTTAGAGACTGTAAATTGGGGTGGAATATAGGACTTTGAGACAGTAGATCGGGGCGCCATGGAAGTGTCCATGGCCCGTCTATTGTCAGTCTTGCAATCTCCGGGAAACCAGGGCCTTCTGGGCCAGGCTGGTGCCACCAGAATGACTGGAACTCCCTCTCTCCGAATCCTGCGCAACAATTGTGGAAGGAGAGGGATCAGAGGGAAAGCATAAACCAGGGAGTACTGGCTCCATGGAACTACCAGAGCATCTGCTCCGATAGCCAGAGGATCTCTTGTTCGGGACACAAACTGCTGTAGTTTGTTGCTGAACCTGGATTGGCAAATTTCCTGGAACAACCCTGGGTGTAGGGACCATTCCCCCAGGCAGATCTGCTGGCGGCTGAGATAATCTGCCTTCCAGTTCTCTACTCCCAGGATATGGACTGCCGATAGAATCAGTATATGTCCCTCTGCCCAGGCTAGTATGTGGTTCACCTCCTTCAGAGCTGAATGACTCCTGGTACCGCCTTGGTGTTTTATATAGGCCAATGCAGTGGCATTGTCGGACTGAACCCTGATAGGGCAGTCCTGAAGCTCCACCGTCCAGGACTGTAGGGACAGTCGTACTGCCCATAATTCCAGGATGTTGATAGGCAGGATCTGTTCTGTCCTTGACCATTTCCCTTTCGTTGTGAGACCCTCTAGGGTAGCTCCCCAGCCTGAGAGAGTGGCATCTACAGTCAGTACTCTCCAAGTTACCGGGAGGAAGGATCTTCCCTTTCGCAGGTTCTGATCCTGCAACCACCAGCTTAGGCTTAAGCATGCCCGAGGAGATAAGAACATTGGATAACCCAGGGCTTGTCCTCTCCTGTTCCATGCCAACAAGTTGTCTTGCGGGTGTGGTAAGAATACTCTTGCTTGGACCGTATCGAGGATCAGACCTAAATACCTTAGACTTTGAGCTGGACTCAAGGTTGACTTTTCGGTATTTATGATCCAGCCTAAGCTTTCTAAATACCGCACTGTGCATGATATGCTCTGTTCTAGAGCCTGTAGTGAGTGGTCTCTGAGCAGGAGGTCATCCAGATACTTAAAAGACCCAGTACTGGTGCTAGGACTTTTGTGAACACCCGGGGAGCTGTAGCAAGCCCGTAGGGTAGAGCCACAAACTGAAAATGATGCTCCTCTACTGCAAATCGCAAGAACCTCTGGTGAGGCTGAAAGATAGGTACGTGTAAATACGCATGCTTTATATCGATGGAGGCTAGAAAGTCTCCCATCTGGAGTGAGGCTACTAGTGAGCGGACAGACTCTATCCAAAAGGACTGGATCAGAAGATACTGGTTCAGGGATCTTAGGTCCAAAATGGGTCTTGTGTCCCGGTTTGGTTTTTGAACCGTAAATACGTTTGAGTAAAACCCCGCGCCCCTTTCGGGTACAGGAACCTCTACAATCACTCCTTAATGCACCAAATGATGTAGTGCCTGAAGCAATAAGTCTCTTTTTGGAGGATCCGAGGGAACGCTGGATCTTAAAAATCTCTGAGGGGGAACCCCCTCCATAACTCCAGCTTGTAACCGCGGGATATAGTTGAGGTGACCCACTTGTCCTGAACTATTGCTCTCAAAATGTCTGCAAAGTGCAGCAGCCTTATTCCCACCCGATGGAGTGGGGGTTTCCCCTCAAAAGGAGGGCTTGGTGCTGGGTTTAGAAGAATTTTGGACCCAGGGCTTTTTTCTGGGTCTGGCTTTACGGCTTGCCCCTGGTCCTAGCACCCTGTTGGCTGCCTTGGAACTGAGACATATGAGGAAGCAGTCCCTGAGCTTTTAAAGAGGGACGCCTGGTGCTTTTCTTCACAGGAAGTAGAGCACTCTTCCCTTTGGAAATCTTTTGGATATATTTGTCCAAGTGATCACCAAATAAATGTTCCCCATGAAAGGGGAAATCTGCCAATAACTTTTTACAAGGAAGCTTCAAGGAAGCGCGCCTGAAGCTCGGCTGACCTGTTCTTAAGCCACAAAAGTCTGCGCATATGTACAGACAAGAGAGCCAAACAAGAAACCTGCTGTATTGAATCCTTTAAGGCGTCAACAGCAAAACACAGCACTTGAGGAATATCTGCCTTATATTACAGGCAGATCATCCTCCTGGTTAGGCCTGTCAGGCCATCTGATCTGATCCTTTACGGATTGGCAGATACCAATTGCTGCAACAGCTTCTCCTTTAATAATGACTCCAATTTCTTGTCAACAGGGCCTTTCAAGCCCTGTGCATTATCTACCGTACAAGTCAAGTTCTTGTTTAAGGAAGAGACTGCTGCATCTAAGGCTGGCATGCTCCACTTCTTACCAAACTTTTCATCCATGGGATATAAAAGGAAAAACCTCTTAGGAGGAACAAAAATCCTGTCAGGATGTTCCCAATCAGCATACACCGCCTGTTCCAACAGAGGGTGTAAGGGGAAAGCCTGTGTGGCCTGAAGAGGCCTCAACCTATTCCTGCTCCAGACTAGGAGGCTCTGGGGAGGGGGATCTGTCACATTTCTTGCCACCCTGTAGGATGGAGGCAATCATGCCAGCAATCCTGTGCTCTAACCTGGCTAGGGCTGAGGACAGTTCATCCTTAGTGATAAAGGGTGAAGCAGCAGCATTGACTGTAGGCACAATCCCAGATAGGCGCAGCGGCTCAGATTGCCCGGAAGCCACTGGTCCTTCAGGGGATACAATAATAGGAATATGACTAGGTTCATCAGGAACTACTGATGACATAGGTGTGCCCTTCCCTGTAGTGTTAATCCCGCTCCTCTTTTTTGAAGACATTTACTAGCTACAAAAAGGGAGTACCTGGGTGTTGTATTAACACACCTCAGAAGGGAGACCCTTTAATAGGGCTCACCAAGCCCCTATGCAACAATCCTGCTAAGCACCTTTAGCCCACAAAGCAACACCTGGTGACTCACGTGGCCTGGGTAAGAAGAAAATTAACCACTGAAAATGCCTGGTTCAGAGCCTGATTTGTGTCCCACAACTGCCTTCTGGAAGCACCACATGCTTGGCATACACAGCTTAAATAAGCTGGCTATGCGCCCGAACATTCTGTGCGTGCGCGGTCCCGGCGAACAGGCGTGGCTGTATTCGCGTATGACGCGAATCTTCGCACGCCTAGATAAAGGCTACGGCACCTGTGCAGCGAAGCCGTGTTGCACCATGGCCGCTAAACAAACTGCTGAGCCCAGCGGCGCTCTTGCGAACGCATGTGCGCCATGGCGAGCCAAGGGCGAAATGGCGCACCATCATACAGGTAAAAAACACCCAGACACAAGCAAAAAAGGTACACCCTCAGTTAGCCCAAACTCCCCTGTATAAACTCACCGCACACAGCTTGACTGATTGTTACAATCACTGGGACACCCCACAATCTTAAATAAAGGGGTTTCACTTACCCGTCCAGGCAGAGGGCAACTTAGAAACTAAGAGCCCAATCTTCACCCTTCACGGCGGGCTCCTGTCACTTGAGGACCTTCAAGGACTGGGTACCCTTTTCATCTTTAGGGTCCACTCTCTTGGACCTGTACAGCACCTTGCAGGAATGCCTTAGCGCTGTGGTGTCCAGGATTCCACTTCGCAGGGTCCAGCACCCGGAGCCCGCATTACAGGCAAAACCTTGCAGGATCTTGAGTCTTCTTTGCGAGGCTCTGGTAACATTTACCTAAGCATATAAAGCCTGTGTCAAATGGATCCGAACGGTTAATCCCATGATTCATTCAAGAACCGTTTGTGGGACTAGAGACCTGGAGCTCAGAGAGCTCAAACAACAGTGTCATCCACCTTGCAGACACTGGTAAAAAACTGAAGTACTTCCTGTATGGGAGGGGTTATGTAAGTGACCACTTCCTGTCTAAAGACCTTTGATCTACCAGCGTCCATTCACCTGGAGATGAAGTATAACCCAGCAGGTAATGAATATTAGCCTAACTCTGTGTCCCATGATGTATCAAAAACAAACAATAAAAAATAGAGCTGTTTTATAATCTAACCCTCAGCAGTAACTGGACAATGATGGTATCACAAACAGACCTGCAGAGTAATGCTAATTCAGAATATGCTAATCACACTGGTACCACAAGACAAATCATTTGCAGCAATAAATACAAAAAGTACAAGAAGATGCCTCAACAATTACTACAGCTGACATACCCTGAAGCAGTTTCCAAAAGTTCATGGTATGGTGGAATGCATACCATTATCCTCAGGTAAGATTTCACTTGAGAAACAAAGTACTTAGCTGGATCATAACCGAGATGGGGGTGTTTTCTCCGTAAAGCAGGGCCTAGAACCTAAAAACAATTGTTTAAAAATACATCAATTGGCTATGTTGCACCATGGGGGTGGCATTAAAGAATCAAGGTAGGAGAAGAACATAATCAGTGATCCGTGGCATGGTTTATGATTTTACAAAGCAAGCACAATGGCTAACGCCAAACAGCAGAAAACACAAACACCACCATCACTGCAAACAATAATCTATGTAAAGTTTGGAGAAAAGTAATTTGTTTTCTATAGTTTGTTTTATCTTTTTCATTGGGAATGATGGCCCCTTCAGTTTTTACAGCTGGATGCATTGGATTTTAATTGGCTGTGGTGTGAGAGGGTGGGCATGGGTTTCCAATGACTGGTATGGGCACTGAGAATGAAGACTTCAGCCATCTGACAAGTTCCCCTCTCCAAGTGTAGCAATTGTCATGGCTTTATTAATCTGTTAGCTTGCCAGACATTGAATTGTTGTCCATAGTTTATGCCCTCAAGTGGTTTTTGGTGTAGTCAAATGCTTGCCTAGTACCCAAGTTAAATGGTAGGCTTTTAAGCTATTGTTTGGGTTATTGTTCAAGATTGCTCACTGTGTGATGGTTTTTATGACTGGCTCATGTTCTATTTGCAGTAGCAGTTGGCCATATGTTAAACAGCGCTACTTGAAGAAAACTGTGTTCTAAGAGCCCTATAAAGTAGCTTCTATGTCACTACTGGGCAAGGCTATTTTAGATATGGGATGTTAATCTATATGTTTCTCAGTAGTCTTAATAAAACAAAGCAGGAGTTTCCAGAGCCAGGACGTAGGGACCAGTATCTTATGACGCAGGAAAGTTTGTCTTGCGGAAAAAAAACTTGACAAGGGAGATGTCACACAAACAAGAGGCTACATTTAGGATTTCTTGAGGTAGGGTTAGGGCTATAAGGAAGGTTAATGTTACAGTAATTGTTAGGCTTGCAAGGAGGGAAGGAACATAGGGCGGGGGGGTTGTCCTAGGGTAGGGAAGCACTCTACTCTAACAGTTCTATTCCATCACCCAACAGTGATGATCTCTCTGAAAACCAACACAGGCTTCCAATACAGACTAGTGAAGTAGGATGTTTGTAGAAAGTATTTATTTCTGTTTAGGTACCTAAACCTAAAGTTCTCAGCATGGAACCAGACATGTTAGCAAGTGGTCTTGCCTTCAAACTAATTCCTATCCTCATGAAAACATGGTATTTACATAATGTACGGTACAGTTATTAAGCAGTGGTGTAAAGATAGATCAGTAAGTAGTAGCTTTTCAAACACCTACCTGCAGGAGATCCTTCATTTCTTCAGTGGTGAATAAGGAATCATACTCTCCACAGATCAACAGGCTGTTAATGGCATCTAGACAACTATCAGCCACAAGCTCATCCGCCTGACAGGTATTAAAGACAACACAGTATTACTATGAGAACTAGTGTCTTTGAAAGGAATAATGGTATATAAATATTTTTACATTTTTAACCCTAAGGCCTCATTCACACCGGTGCAATTTGTCATGCGATTTGACAGTTCCAAATTGCATGATAAGTCACACCCCATTGCCGACAATGGAACTGTTCAAATTGCCACGAATCATGTTGTAGCTGCAATGAAATTGGAGGTGAAAATTGCACTTATCCGAGGCTTTGAAATTGCACTGATGTAAACCCTCACCTTGTAAAACAATCCATTCAGTTTTCAATAGAAATGAAACGCAAAGCATTTGTGTATAGGTATAAAAAAAACATTATAAATACCCTTTTCCCTCTTTTTTAAGTGATCACATACCCTCTTTTCTCAGCTGCATAAGGAAGTCAGAAAGCTGGATGAGGAAAAACAGCAGCATGCTGATCTTCCCAGTGAATGGCTGTGTGTGTGTATGTGGGGGCTGGGTCAGGATAAGTCTGATCATTGTAGGAGAGAAGGCTGAGTTATCAGCACAGCGAGCAAACTGACCACGTTGTGCTCTCATGCCTAGTGTCATCACTTTTTAATAGGAAAGCAGAGGGACTAGCAGGGACACCAGGTATTTCACATAAAGGAAGCAATACAAAGAAAGAGAACAGGATACTTTTTCATATAGTTACATGATACAACAGGCACATATCAGGAATATGCAATTTTGGGCTTACAAATTCTTTAGTGGATCTTTCTAGAATTCTGTAATAATTATATTTATGGGGGCTTTGGGGTGGGGAAGCATTTTTAGAATTGTAAAATAAAGCATAAGATAAACACCACTCGTTTTACATTTTGCCTAATTTATGATTTTATAGTATTTAAATACATACTTGTATTGCCCTCTGCTGCACAAGTTAGAAATTGCAGTAGCACTTTACCATTGAAACAATCCTACACTGGTTTAGACAGCGAGGTTGATTTACTAAATGCAAATAGGCTATCTACTTTGCAAAAGACTTGTTACATTGCAAGGGATATTCCACTTTGGGAGGGAATTTCCCTTAGCTCAGAGCATGAGATGAAGCTCTGCTGACTTTCATCATCCAATCATGTGCTAACAAATATACTGTTTTTAAAAATTTTCCTTTACACGTTAGGGTACCATTTGCAAAGTGTATTTTCACCACATTCACTAAGTTGACGGAAACTTCCCTTGCAACGTTAATGCCGTGTACACACGAGCGGACTTTTCGACTGGACTGGTCCGACGGACAATTCGACCGTATGTCGGCTTCATCGGACCTGCAGCGGACTTTTTCGGTTGAAAATCTGACGGACTTTAGATGTGGAACATGTTTCAGATCTTTACGTCGGAACTCTGCCGGACCCAGTTCCTATCGAAAAGTCCGCTCGTCTGTATGCTAGTCCGACGGACGAAAACCGTCGCTAGGGAAGCTATTGGCTACTGGCTATCAACTTCCTTATTTTAGTCCAGTTGTACGTCATCACGTACGAACCTCTCGGTCTGTGATTGTGTGTAGGCAAGTCCATTCGTTGGGAAAGTCCGTTGGAAGTCCGCCAAAAGTCCGTCTGACCAGTCCGGTCGAATAGTCCGCTCGTGTGTACGTGGCATAACATATTCGCCTTTATTAACTCAACCCCAGTGGCTTGAAGTAGCCAATAATGTACTAGCCTTTCATAAATGTACTTTATGTTTAGATCATAAGTAATGGACAAATGGATAAATCTACATATCTGTAAAAGCTAACATTATATTCTTAGCCTTTTACCATTTAAAAGTAAGAATTATTTACGAAGGCACTATGCACCAATGTCATGCAGGCTGAATAACTTTAAGCACAGATTTGTTTTTACATTATTTTATTTAATAGCGGTTTAGACATTATTGGCTGTGTGTTGAGCTATTTTGAGGGAACAGCAAATTTACACTGTTATACAAGCTGTACACTCACTACTTTACATTGTAGCAAAGTGTCATTTCAGTGTTGTCACATGAAAAGATACAAAAAAAATTTACAAAAATGTGGGGTGAGGGTGTACTCACTGTTGTGAGATACTGTATATACACACACAAACAAACACACACACACACACACTATATTGCCAAAAGTATTGGAACACCTGCCTTTACACACACATGCACTTTAATGGCATCCCAGTCTTAGTCCATAGGGTTCAATATTGAGTTGGTCCACCCTTTGCAGCTATAACAGCTTCATCTCTTCTGGGAAGGCTGTCCACAAGGTTTAGGAGTGTGTTTATGGGAATGTTTGACCATTCTTCCAGAAGCGCATTTGTGAGGTCAGGCATCCATGTCTTTATGGACCTTGCTTTGTGCACTGGTACGCAATCATGTTGGAACAGGAAGGGGCCATCCCCAAACTGTTCCCACACATGAAATTGTCCGAAATGTCTTGGAATGCTGATGCCTTAAGAGTTCCCTTCACTGGATCTAAGGGGGCAAGCCCAACCCCTAAAAAACCACCCCACATCATAATCCCCCCTCCACCAAATGATTTGGACCAGTGCATAAAGCAAGGTCCATAAAGACACGGATGAGCGAGTTTGAGGTGGAAGAACTTGACTGGCCTGCACAGAGTCCTGACCTCAATAGAACCCCAATAGAACACCTTTGGGATGAATTAGAGCAGAGACTGCGAGCCGGGCCTTCCCATCCAACATCAGTGCCTGACCTCACAAATGCACTTCTGGAAGAATGGTCAAACATTCCCATAGACACGCTCCTAAATCTTGTGGACAGCCTTCCCAGAAGAGTTGAAGCAATTATAGCTGCAAAGGGTGGGCCAACTCAATATTGAACCCTATGGACTAAGACTGGGATGCCATTAAAGTTCATGTGTGTGTAAAGGCAAGCTGAAAATCGCCAACATATTAAGGCCTCTTGCACACAATACTCCAGTTTGAGCATCTATTTTTTTCAGGTGTTTTTTTTGGTATGTACTTGCACGTATTTTTGCACACATGTGCGCAACCTATTCTCGTGCACGCAAATGTGCGCATTGCGAGCACGAGGTGTAAATTACTGACCAAGATGCAGATTTTTCCTTTTTTTTTTTTTTTTTACTGAAGAATACACAGCGCTTGTTTACGCGCCTGTGTGCATAGGCACATTACAATTAATGGGTTGTATTTTAGCTCAATAAAAAAAGAAGCTGTACTGAGCTTTTTCAAGCTGCCTTCAAGCTGCCTAAGTCTACTCTGCGCCTCAAAATAGAGGTAACATAATAACATGTGAAACTTCAAGAGACTAATCATTTGCTAACAATCAAATGAAATTCCTTTCTGTATGGGCAGCTTTACAGGAACATTCAAGTATTTTCGGTAGGAGTCTACAATGAGTCACTTAGCTGTACAAACATTAAAAAGAGAACCACTCAGAAAATCATTAAACAATGACATATTGTATCCACACAGCATAACGTGACCTGTATTTTTGACTAATAAGCTAACTGTAGAAGCCTAGTTGGCCTTTTACCTATGCTGTAATCAGAACCATGAATGCACGCAGCATGCACTGATAATTACTATGGCAACAGAACACATTAATTTCTAGACACAAATCAGTCAATTGTTCCTCTCAGAGAGTCACAGCAACTTCAAAAAGGATGGCAATTAGGGTAATCAAAGTAAATTGCAAACTGCCACTTTTCTGACATGGTTTCAGATGAATAGGGAAAAGACAGTATTTTCCCATTCTATGTCCAGGATGGAACAAAGTGCAAGTATACAGGATCATAATAACGGTATAGTTAGCTAGTCTGTAAACTTTCATATGATTCCATTCTTGAGTCATCATTTAAAGGAACACCAGAAGTGACAAATTGTGCGTTTGAAGGCATAGATAGTGCAAAGCCTACTTGCTCAGTACATCAGATATTCATTCAGGTGTTGCTGTCTTGCTTCAGTCCACCCCACTTCTTTGTTGGTAATTCAGGGATGCTCTGATTACCCACTTGAACACTCCATTACTGGCTCCTAACTGTCTCTCATGTACAGAAAACAGTGTAAAGAAATGTGTGTACTGAGAAGTTTTTTTTACAGCCAACAACAAGATTCAAATTTGCCTTGGAGCCTCGGAAATAGCGGAAATGGCATAGCACAGATATTGTGATTTACACTTCTACTGTCCTCTTACTGACCCTGTGAGGTTGCCTGTGTGTTCTTATTTGAGTTACTGAGAAGGTATATTGACTAAATATTCTGATTTTAGTACAGCTGCAGTGTGCTGGATAAAATTAACAGATCACTGACCAGTTTCACTAGAACTAGAATTTCTTAGAATTGCTCTGTAATGAGCCAGTGCAAACAGCAGTGGATGTGAATATATAGTAACTCCAAATAATCAATGCAAGTTTAATTGAAATAATTTAAATCATTTTCATCAGTATCAGGACCTAGTTTACCTGCTAGTGGCACTGTAGTTCCCTGGGCAGAAGGTTGTACTTTCAGTGTTCACCAGTGGGTGTCTCCCAGCAGCCAGCAGTTTCTAGTAATCAGTCTTCATCTGATGCTGGATGCTGGAATGGTCCTTAAGCCCCTCTTTTGTGGATACACCATGCGTCCATGTTTTGCTGTGCTAAGTCAGATGATGCTACCATTTATCCTGCTCCTGCCTTGCCTCCTGTACCCTGCACCTCACTGCCTTACATCTGCTCCCCTTCATACTGATCCCAGTCCTGATTCTCCCCTTACTTGCATCTCTGGTATTCCCTATGACCTATATGTTGTATATATTCTATATAGTAGTTTGTAGTTAGGTTTCCTGTTAGTTATACATTTTGGTTATATGGTTGTGGTTCACTTGTATTTTTATATTTGCTGTTTGCTGGTGTGTTCTTTTGTTTTAATATTAATACATTTACTTTACTATATTTTTGTTGTTGTTGTGAGATACTTAAGCTCAAGGAAATGATAAACTTACGGTTAACAGAATAGCTGTTGGTTTTCCTTCAACTGCAGAAATCTGGATGGCGGATTTCAGACTACCGATGAAGTTATTGTGTCCAGATGTATCCACTACATGCAGGGGTATGTCAGCAACATAGAGGGCTAGCTTCACTAATGTTGATAGATGAGACCCAACACATCCCACTAACAGTGCATTGCCACTGCAATTACAAAGACATATTAGTAAAAGGCATAATATCCATGCAATCCATTATTGTGTCTAATGTAATAGCAAACTAGTGTTTTTGTCAGCTACAGGTATGTATATTTTTCATCTATGAGCATATGATAAAGAAATGCACAAGTAAAACTGATCAGTAAATCCAGAGATACAAGCAGTTAACAATAAAGGCAATATTGAATTTTTCTGTAAGGGTCAAGCTTGAGCTCCACCCTCACTTTTAAACCTCACTATGTGTCATTAGATCTACCCATCACATTAGAGAACCAATGGGGAAAAGTGTGTATGTTTTTTTTTTTTTTTTTGGGGGGGGGGGGTTTGATGCAGGAAACCAAAATAAGTGTAAGGAGCCATAGTAAGCAGAAGTATCCTCCATCACCTACCAAATTGAACACAATAATGTAAAATAAATTGAAGAACTATAGACAAAACTTTTTTTTAACATTTTGGATAGTGTAAGGGAAGGTTGTAACCCCTGTCAGCTTTTTTTGGCCACCTGTGCCCCATTGGGGAGATTTACCATCACCTTCTGTCCAGTAGCCAAAACAGGAAATGAGAAGAAATCCCTGCAAATTAAAGGAGAAGTACAGCCAAAGCTTGTTTGTAAATCACAGGAGTGCAGTTCGTTCTGCACTCCTGTGACCTGTTTTCAGCAGACAGCGGGCTGAAGTTTTCCTTGAATATGTAACGTGTTGCCTATATTATCTGATTGGAATATTCTCTCTAGTAGCAGTTAGTCACATTCAACTGAACTTACACTGTAATGTCCCCGTGTTTACCTACTCATCCCAGTAGCTTCTTCAGCTCTAATGATAGAAACAACTCTCAGCCTGGGTAACTCCTGGGTATGTTCCTGACAATCATTAGAACTGCAGGAGCTACTTGAATGATTTGGTTGGTAGTGAAACATCTTTGACATTAAAAAACAAGTCTGGCTAAAGCTAGGTATGCCATGACTTGGATAAATTAGAAATGTCATAGACAGATAGATTAATGTTTGCCTTTTAAAACCACCCTCAAAAAAGTACATACTTAGTCAATGCCTCCACTCTTATAAAATAGTCTTGTATGCATACGGGTTTGCCTGCAAAAATGTTATCATGTTTTGGTCTAGTGCAATACAACTCACCCCTTCTCAGAAGACAGTACTCTGTGTATACGAATTATCTGCAATACAGCATTCTGTGATAATTCAAGGTGGAGTTTTTGGTGCCCAAGCTCCTCATTGTAATGTTGTACGGTGGTCTTCAGAAAACTTTGCACATCATCTAGTTTGGTAACAGACTGTAGCAAGACCTGAACCAAAAGACAATTAAAAAGCATCTATTATATGAAGGTATAGTAACATGAATATATAATAATAATGAATTACTGCGTATTTATTACCTTTACACCTTTATTCTCTGTGCTATTCTGATGAGAAAACTTCATTTCTAGAGGAAATGTTGTAAATGTTCTTTGGAGTGAAGACTCTGCAATGTCTGGAAAATACTGACCAAAAAAGAATCTATTAATAAATATACACAAGGTAGAAACAAGATAAAGCTCAGCAGGGGAATGTCTGCGACCATCATTTGAAAACCTTCATGATCTAAAAAATGCATAGACCTACACACACTTTTTTCAGCTATATTTTATATTGACAGATAAGTGAAGATTTCTGAGTGGGAGTAGAATAGACAATTGAGTTTTCCCAAATCCCCTCCCCAAACCAGTGCCCGTATTATCAATTTGCAGTTAGGCAACATGACAGGAGCCAATTCTGATGCAATATGTATACCATTATATGGTAAAGATTTAATATGGGGATGACATTATCACATTACACATTCTACATTATCACAACAAATGCTAGCCCAGCTACACTTATACTTTAATTAAAATGTAGAACATCTTCAATCTACAAAAAGAGCCATCTTCTTAATTGAAACCCTCTCAGGCAGCACATTAGACTTTGGATTTGTCAGCTTTAGTCAAGGATAAAGGGAATGCACCACCTGCTCTAGAAATCCACTATCTGAATACAGCAGGTCATGTCATCAGCTGTCCAGTTACCAAAAAATATAATTTCAATAAATCCAAGCCATTGGAATGGGTCTAGGTCAGTGGGACATCAAGGGTCAAAGGAGGAAGATAACTATTACTGTTTGCTGTTTCAGAACTGAGCAAAAGGACATAAGATACTGCATCACCATTATTTAATGGCGATGCAGTGCCTCATTTCCTTTCCCTTTAGACATTTTCTGATTTTTACTTAGCTGCCTTCAGAAAGGACAGGTGATTATATGTGGGGATGGTAACAGGCACATTTCCTGTCACTTTTTGATGTGCTTTAAAGTGGTTGTTAAGAGTGTTCGTGCTACAATCTCCTCTGTTATAGTAAAAGATGTGCCCCGATGTGTGTTTTTCAAAAATAAGCCTCTTTGTATCATATTTTATAGCACAGCTCCATGCTCAAGTGACTGGCCACCTCTCTCCTCTCTCGATCTGACAGCTACAGCGGGTGGGGCTGAGAATCCCCCTGCTAACGTCAGCCAGTAGGAGTAGAGGAGAGAGGTGGCCAGTCACGTGAGCACGGAGCGGCACTTTAAAATAAGGTATACAGCGGCTTATTTTAAAAAAGTCATACACTGAAGCACATTATTTACTATAACAGAGGATGGTCTGGATTTTGGCTTTGAAGGGATATTTTGCTTTCTTTGAAGAAAGTGAATTACATTATTTCAGTCCAGAAACAGCAAGCAGTAATAGGTATCTTCCTCCTCTGACCTTTGATGTTCCACTGATTTGGACCCATTCCAGTGGCTGTTTCGAGCTTTCTGTCCTTTGGTAAGCAGACAGTTGAAGACATCGCCTGCTGTATATACATACTGTGAAAATTGTATTATTATTATTAATATTATGCCATGCAGGTTGCTTAGTGTTCAAGAAACGCATCCTTGTGCGAATAGCCAGACCCTTGCTTTCGTTAGTGACTCCAGCTCATGTCATTAATGTACAAACATTGGCTATGGTTACACAAAATGATCTTTTATCCAAAGTAGTTCTCTTTATTTAGAATACTTTTCACCAGGCCTCCTCTTTACAGGATAAAGTGACGTGTATAAGCTATGAAAAACACACACCCCCACATTGTTGTCAAACGAAAGTTGGTAATAAATACGGAGCTTGCTCAATGCTCCTACATAGTAACTCAGAGCCCTTTTTGCTTTTGCCCAATGGATAATCAATCACGGTAGCACATTTTGTGAACAGTAATGTAAAAGGGGTTGTATATCTCTTGTGAGTGTGAATGTGGATGTTTTTACAGTGGAAAAACAAAAAGCCTGTTTTTTTTTTTTTGTTTTTTTTTTTTTTACCATAACGTCAGAAAATTACAGTTTATGCATTGGAAAGAGTATATAAGCAAATTAATGTAGGTGATATTGATAAAAATGTATGGGAAGTGGAGATTTGTTGGAGATTTTGCCTTAAAGGGAGAAAAATCCCCTGGCCTTAAAATTTGATTAATTATGCATGTTTCTTATAAAAAAAGCAAACAATATCCCTGGCGCACACCCTGTTGGACTATTCTTCTTTCTTTCCTTTTAACCTTGACTCCTTTTCTTTCCTTTTTCTCTCCTTTCTTTTTTTTTCCTTTTATTTTAACTCCATATTGTGCAACTTTTTTTTGGGCCTTTTGGGCCGTTGGGTGAGTTCTTGGTTAGGATGGTTATGGTGAAAGCATTTTTATGGTTGCACACTGCATTCTCACCTATGAATAATCCTGTTGTCAAAGAACTTTCATGTTTAATTATGTTTAGCTGGATCTTCATGATTCAAGTCAGTATGCAATACAATCGAGATTCTTGAGTTCTCTTACTTAGGGACTCTCATTAAAAATAGCACTGAATTTGAAATTTATGTACAAATTTTGTACATTGTTACTGTATCTGTCTCATAACACTCTAATTTCCTTTTTTTGTATGTCTCACATGCAATGTAACCATCTCATTGTTGACCCAACCTGTTGAATTGAATCTCAATAAAACGCCTTGTAAAAGAAAAAGCAAACAATATTTTTTTCTCACTTTCTTTCACATCTTTCCCCTTTAATTTTTTTAACATAGGTACCTCAATATAAACTAATATAAGGCAAATATAAGGCAATATAAGGCCCACAACTTCCGATCCGACTTTGCCCTGCAACATCGGTCAGACTTTAATGAACAGGATTCTACTTGAGATGAGTGCAACTTGGGTCTGGTATGGATTTTGTTTTTTTTTCAATACATTTGCAGTGCTAACATTGTCACAAGTCGGCGGAACAATTAAGATGCTGATCTGACTTGGATATGAATTCAATGATATTCAATGGGATGAAATTGGACCAAAGTTGGACCAAAGTAGTGCAGGAACCTCTTCCAAAGTTGGACCAGTTAAGATGGCTCTCATTGATTTATACACATCATGCAACATGTGCTCTCAAAGTCGGAGCGTATGTCGCACCAGTGTGATACAGCCTTAAAACTGAAGAGTGCAAAATCTGGGGAAGCTTTGCATGGTACCCAATCAGCCTCTAACTTCAGCTTGTTCAATTAGGCAAAAAATACTGCAAGATGATTGGTTTCTATGCAAAGCTGCACCAGATTTTGCACTCTCCAGTTTTAGTAAATCAACCCTAGTGTGTTAGGACCTGAACAACAAGACTGTTTGAATTACATGACTCTTATTACTAGCTCAGTAAAAGTATTCCGCCTTGTAAAGCTGGTTTGAGGAACTAATTAGAATTTAATTAACCAATCTGATTCTAGTAAAATGCAATCTGATCTGTAAGTATAAGTAACCACTCCTTAGTGAAAAAGTTAACAGTTAAAAAAAATTAACAGGTTCACTCAGTTACCAATAAAGAACGTGAAACATGATAATATGCTTATGATCAATAAAATAACATACCTCTTTAATTTTCTTGGCCATTTCTGAGTCAAACCAGTTGATGTCTGCATGTCGACACAGCCTGTCTCGTATAACACGATGAACTTCATGTTGCCAATATGCTATAACAATACTACGGTCTTCACGATCTTCACTGGACAGCTTTCGAAGAGACTACAACATAGTAAATGTTATGTGTAAAATTATAATGTTATGCATTTCTCATTCTACAGTTTTATTTGATATGTAATGGTGCAAAGCCTTCTTTCTCTTGGTAAACGAAACAGCAAATCATTTATGATTAAAAATTATCAAAACTGTCAGATCATTCTGTTCTATACAGTCTTACCAATGCATAATAGGTGTAGTGGCATCCCCGACCTCCAAAGGCCTAATGGTGACCTCCAGAGTCAGGGAGAGCTGACATCCTTCCTTGTAATGTGGGTTATTAGGCACGGTTGGTGTATTGCAAGTTGAATGATTGGGTGCCAGTCACTTTTTGTAATGCAAGACTTAGAGATTTATTTTCTCTTAACAGAACTGGTGGAGAGAGGGTTAGGGCCAGGACACCCTTAGGCAGATGCAATATTAATTGGCAGACTCCAAGACAAAAATAATAGGCAGACAGCTATACAGGTAGAAGGCCTTTAAGCTGGATGCAGCAACTGTATTTGTAGAACTGTTGTCTCCTATGGCAACTGAACTTTGAACAGTCAATAGAGATCCATACACGTAACTCACAGTAACCCATTATAGATCTTCTCTCACATCTCACAGTATCCTACTGTAGATCTTCACTCACTGAGCTCCCAGTTTCTCACTAGACTTCAAGATCCCAGACATTACTGGTTCCCTTGAGCTCCTCCACAGTTAAATCCACTGTATATTCCTCAAGCGTCACCCCTGCTAACCTGCTCGATCCTTGGCACTCTGCTGAAGCTTTCCCACTTCTTCACCGTCCCTGACTAGTGAATAAGGCTGCTCTGGTACTTCTTCAGACTTCCATAACTGGCCTCTGATAACAGGAATGGTTGTCTCTTAATGGCGACTGTGTCTCCTTTATCTCTGACATTGATACTCATTTGCCTCTGGTAACAGGAGTGGTCGTCCCATGTGGCAATGGCTTCTCCCTCACCCCTGGCAATGATGCGGTTCCCCATCCAATGGAACCTCTGCAACTTGGTTAGGCTTCCGGCCGAAAGCCCCAACCCTGCGCTGCTTCTCTCAAACCTGGATAGGCCTCAGACAGCCTAGCAGCCAGGCGCTCCCTGGATAGACCTCAGGCTTCTGGCCTAGCAACCCGGATCCTTGTGACACACGTCCACCCAGACAGTCTTCCAGATGGCACAGAACCCCCGATCACCTGACTCCTCCCGAATAAATAGGCTCTCCCAGCAGGCCAAGGGACTAAAGAAACCCCTGCCAATTGGCTGAGACAACCCATCCACCCCTAGTCTGGATTTAATATGCCCTTATCATTCTAATGCCATGGCGACAATGCCACCTAGTGACAAAAGAGAGAGGTAAATCCAGAGTTAGGGAAAAGTCAGGGAATCCCCCCCTAACAATTAGCCAGGCTAGTTACCACCTAGCAAACTAAATTTGTTAGCAACCTTGCCTATAACCAGGGTGCTACATAGGTTTAGGCTACAAATACTGGTAAAGAAAGTAAAGTAAAGTACTAATACCACATATCAGAACAGTGATATAACACAGCAAGGTTTAACCTCCCTGGTGGTATGATTATGTCAGATTTTTGCGTCTCAAAGGGGTAAATTGTTATGCATGGAAATTTGGCGTTTTATATTGTAGGCCTGTAATTCTGAGAAATAACTCACTTAAATCTGTCTAAACAAGAGTCTAGTAGACATCCCATGTATGAGAAAGTTTGAAACATGACAATCATAAATTATAATATAATAAATAACTATAAATAATTATAATAAAATAATAATCTAATAATAATAAAATTTATTAAATAATGTAATCAAATCAAAAACACTAAAATTTGCTCAGTTGCAGAATTTTTGCTGTCATTACTTTCAGTGTTGGATGAAGAACATCCCCACGAATCACTATCGCTCAATTCTGCAAGCGATTCTAATTCACTATTGCTATTTTCTAGCTGGTCTAAAACCACTAAAACCACGTAAAGGGATGCTTTTTGGTTGCTATGGACATTCTCAAGTTACCAGGCAGAAAGAACAGTATTTATAATATAAAACTACATGCAGGGCACTGGACAAAGCACTAGGGACAAAAGGGAGGTGAAACGATTTAATACAGTAATATAATCTATAAGATTACATAGTACTGTATGTGTTTTGTTTTTTAACTTTTTAAATTTGCCACCGGGCTCTGTCCCTGTGCGTTGCGACGCTCGCAGGGAACGGAGCCCGGCACATTGATAGATCAAGCTGAGTACACAGCCCATGGACACAGTGGGAGGACATCGCAGGATTCTGGGGACAAGGTAAGTAACTTTCCCAGGATACTGTGATGCAATCCTGAGTGTGGCTTGGGGTTAGCACCTTTGGTAATGAAAATTCACCCCGAGCCACACTCGGGATTACCGCTAGGAAGGTTCAAGCAGTATTAAACCCAAAAAACAAAAAAATGTATTAAGCTGCAGCTTACTAATCCTTAGATGTGGTGACTGCATTAACTTTCTTTTTTTTTTTTTCCTTTTATTTTCACCTGGTGATCCATCCAGTAAGTCTGTTATTTTTCAACATACTTTAATAGAACAAGCTGTCCAGACAAAGTAGCAGTTAGAGGTATGTGACAAGTCATTAAACATTTGACAGGGGTGCTTACAATGATCAAATTGTATTCATTCATGTAAGGCCTTTATCCCAGAAGGAAAACAACTGTTACTGTTGGCGCTCTCTCTGGTGGTGCTGGGAAGTGTGGCGCTCTCTCTTGTGCCGCTGGGCAGTGTGGAGCTCTCTTTGGTGGTGCTGGGCAGTGTGGCGCTCTCTCTGGTGGCGCTGGGCAGTGTGGCGCTCTCTCTGGCGGCGCTGGGCAGTGTGGCGCTCTCTCTGGTGGTGCTGGGCAGTGTGGCGCTCTCTCTGGTGGCGCTGGGCAGTGTGGCTCTTTCTTTGGCTTCCCCAGTATAGTCCTCTTTCTTTTTCCTGTCTCCTGTAGTTGCTACAGTGTAGCACTCACTCCCTCAGCTTTGTTCTCTCTCTTCCCCCAGCAGAGTGCATGCTGGGGGATGTAGCTTGCTCCCTGTGAAGAACAATCGGGCTGCCAATCTTCCAGGACTACATGTCCCATGATGTTCCCATAGTTTCTTCTGATTGGCTCCGCTGCTGCGAGTGCTCTTTAGCTGAGCATCCGCCTGCTGTCACCGCTTTACTTATGGGGGGGCTCAACAGCACCCACTACATCTGCTTCCTTGTTGATGTCACCCCTCTGGAGGGTGTCACCCGGGTGTGGTCAACCCCCCCCCACCCCCATAGCAACGCCACTGACCGATCCCTGTGCCAACAGAAGCTGTGTTGGTGCTGCAATCTCACTTGCTGCTCTATTTCTACAAATGTTTCAGTTCATAGTTTTGAGACAAACCATTTAACACTGATCAGTGTTTACAATGATCAGCTTTTATTTATTCATGCAAAACCTTTTTCCCAAAAAGAAAAAAAAAACGTTGCTGTAACTACTTGTGTAGCTGCAGTGTGACTTATTTAAATCTGCTAGCTAGTTAAATCTGCTGGTATATCTAATGCCGCGTACACACGAGCGGACTTTCCGACAGAAAAGGTCAGACGGAACGAATCCATCGGACATTCCGATCATGTGTTGGTTTCATCGGACCTTTTCTGTCGAAAAATCTGACGGACCTTAGAAATAGAACATGTTTCAAATCTTTCCGACCGACTAGATTCCTATCGAAAAAAAGTTCTTCTGTATGCTAGTCCAACGGACCGAAAGGGCAGCTATTGGCTACTAGCTATTGAACTTCCTTTCTAGTCCGGTCGTACATCATCACGTTCAAAACTATCGGACTTTGGTGGGATCGTGTGTAGGCAAGTCGGTTTAGTTGGAACTCCATTGAAAAGTCCTTCGGAGTTCAGTCCGATAAGAAGTCCGGTCGTGTGTATGCGGCATAACACTTCCCTCCTCCCAGACGAACAATGCTGCAGTCCAAAGGAGCCCCCGTGCTCCAGAGTGTAGGCACTCTAATACAGGAGGTGTATTACTGGCCAGGTCACCAGGGAAAAATAGAGGGAAAAAAGCCCCAAAAAAGAAAACAAATGCAGCCACCACAGGATTGTTAAACTGCAATATATAACATTTTTGGCTTTGGGTTTAACACCACTTTAACCTATCACAGTATGACAACTTTATGAACTGAACACAGATAATATCAGACACATTTATGTCAATATCTTTTACATGGACATTTTCCTTCTTAACTTTGGCTGTTGACTTGACAATAAATAACAGAATAGATTCCAAATACAAATGAACTAAATTTTACCTGGAATACTTTGGTGATCTCCCGTAACGAGAACCGGTAGTGTTGTCGGCCTGGTGTAGAAGATGGTACTAACACTTTCTTCACAGACTCCAAAAGGTGGCATGAAGCATTGACCAGGGATAGCTGAATGTCTTCTTGTAAGGATAAGCCATCCTTGTCACCCATATTTGCCTGCATTGAGAACACCAATTATGTGCTTTATATCATCGCAAGCCTTATTACCCCAGAATGCAGGAAGGCAATAAAATACATTTAGTTCTCATGATCATTAAGTAAGCCTCATTATTTATTTGTCAGATGCCAAAGTTTATTCTACCCACAGAGGCCTGGCATTTGACAATTAAATGTAAAGGTCTTCGAGTCGGTGGGATAGGGTGCATTGAGAGAAGTTGATGTAATGAATGCAGCCTGTACTTAGGGTCAGTGAAGCCCTACCTGGGCAGAAATATAGATTTGAAGACTTGCATGCACCACACAGTGTCTGAGCTATACCACTATTATTACCAAAGGCTCTTATCAGGGGCAGACTGACAACTCATGGGGCCCCCGGGCAATAGGAGATTATGGGGCCCCCAGGCAATCAGAGATTATGGGGCCACATAGTATACACACACACAGTATACACATACATGTACACACAGTATACACAGACATGTTTCTATTGCCTGTCCCTGGTCCATACTGTCTATTGGCTGTCCCTGGTCCATACTGTCCCTGGTTTTACTGAGGCTGGCAACCCTGATGGCCCAGGGCCCTCGGGCAGTGCCCGAGTGGCTCAATGGTCAGTCCGCCCCTGGCTCTTATTATACCAGGTCAGTTTTACTTTAAAGTGATTGTAAACCTCAGACATGAAATATGAACAAAGCATATTCTCCTGTACTGTGTATTTGCCTCTACCCATAGCACTGAATGTGATTTCTCTCTGCTGCCTCATTCCTCTGCTATCAGCATGAGTCATTTCTGAAAGGTTTTCCTGACACCAAGAGATAAAAAGGTGATGGGGGGAGGAGAGCTCCAGAACACAGTCTGTGACTAATATCCTTATCTGTGTATGTTCTCTGTATACTGTGAGGAGGGTCCCTTCCCTCCAATCAGGGCTCAGAGCTGTCCTCACTGAGATTTTCACTGTCAGACTTCAGATCTCTGCCCCCAACTTTTCAGAGCTGAGAGATTCTGTGTAAATTCTGGACTTTGAATAGATGTAGAGAGCAGATCGCTGCAGATAAATGGGTACAACTTATGTAGGGGGCTTTGTTTCATTTTTGTGTATCACCTGATGCTAGTCACTTCACTGGGTGAAGGGTTTTCAACCACTTTAATGTCTTTCCTTCAATCCAACAAGCTACATTATCAATGACACTTACTTCCAGTATAGAGAAAATTACTTGTCGAAGCTGGGAACCCCCAATATCCGGAAGATGAAATATGGAAAAGTGACGCTGATGAGAAAATAGACATAAATTAATGTAAATCTTTAGAAAATGTCCTGTAGGAATATATATAAAAAAAACAATGAAAAGAGACTAGTTTTATTCCCTTTGTGCCACTTTCTGCTGTGGCTATACAGTTTGCCAACTTCCTACCCGTAGGTCATCATATGACATCATTCAGATATCTTTTTTTTTATCTAGCGATTCCCTGCAAAGTAAAAACAATCATGGCGGCTGTCTAGCTGCTTGATTGCTTTTATAGGCGGTTTACCATAGAGCTGGTTGTGGACCAGATGGTCCCCGACCATCTCTATGACCCTCGGAGGCCAGAAGCGATGCCATGGCAGCTGTAAACACTGCCATTTTTTTTGCTGGAAAGCCTGAGATCGATTTTTTTTTTTTTTTATCTCAGGCTTTCCAGCATAGAGGAGAAATCTGGGGACTTATAGATCCCAGATCTCTCGGTAAAGAGGACCTGTCATGACCTATTCTTATTACAAGGAATGTTTACATTCCTTGTAATAGGAATAAAAGTTATAAAAAAAAAAAAAAATTAAAGGGAAAAATATAAAAAAAATAAAAATAAAACAAACAATAAAAAAAAACACACATTTTAAAGTGCCCCAATCCCCCCATGCTCGCACGCAAAAGCGAACGCATACTTAGGTCATGCCCCCATATGTAAATGACACTCAAACCACACATGTGAGGTATCGCCGTGAACGTTAGAGCAAAAGCAATAATTCTAGCACTAGACTTTCTCTGTAGCTCTAAACCGGTAACCTATAAAAAGTTTTAAGCGTAGCCTATGGAGATTTTTAAGTACCGAAGTTTGTCACCATTCCACGAGTGTATTTGAAAAAGTGCTGCCCAAATACCGTGTGACTTAAAAAATTTAATTGACTGCCATTTTATTCCCTAGGATCTCTGTTAAAAAATATATATACTGGTAATGTTCTTTTCACTAGGTTCTTTTAACAAAAAAATTATCATTTTTTTTATGTAGGAGAGGAATGCCAGAATTGGCCCGGTAAGGAAGTGGTTCTATTCTGAAGTTTTTTTAATATTATGTTTTCTACTTTTTACATATTCTAAGGATTATTTGCTTTGTACTTAAGATAAAGTGGAAAAAATATTAAAAATGCTGTTTTACTTTAGCACATTAAACAGTGAATAATATCCATTTATAGATAAAAGGAATCGGATACATCAGTGTTATAACTCAAACTACCAATAGCCGCTGTGCCGCTGTTTTCTGTGTGTTGTTGGCATACTGGGGTAGGGCCATCACAGCTCTGACAAGGAATCCTTCTAGCATTTGCCACTCAAAAGGTTTGTTCAGTCTCACCAAAATGTTATCATCAAGAATCATTCTTAGCAGCTGGATGAGAATATAAGACGACAATTAGCAACATATCAGGAACAATATCTGTTACTATTCGAAAGCTTACAGTATCACATTTTCACAAAATATATTTCTTCAATTATATTATAATTTACTTATAAGGGTTTTCTATCATTTTGAAAGCTACATTGGTGGTAAGTAGATGATAGATTGTGATATAGTACTTTGTACAGTTGCTACTTCACCTGGGAGATGGCGGGATGCACATGTACCAGTATGGTTGCCAATGGCACCTGTGGCAAGCAACACTTTGCATGATATCGGTGGTCATAGGCATTATTATATATTGGGTGGCAGCACCACATCTCAGGGACACATACAGGTTAGTGACTAGTAATTAGGGATGAGACGAACACCCCCCGGTTCGGTTCGCACCAGAACTTGCGAACAGGCAAAAAATTTGTGCGGACACCATTAAAGTCTATGGGACACAAACATGAAAAATCAAAAGTGCTCATTTTAAAGGCTTATATGCAAGTTATTGTCATAAAAAGTGTTTGGGGACCCGGGTCCTGCCCCAGGGGATATGCATCAATGCAAAAAAAAGTTTCAAAAACTAAAGTTTTTTCAGGAGCAGTGATTTTAATAATGCTTAAAGTGAAATAATAAAAATTAAATATTTAAATATCATGCCTGGGGGTGTCCTTAGTCTGCCTGTAAAGTAGCGCATCTTTCCCGTGTTTAGAACAGTACCGCAACAAAATGAAATTTCTAAAGGAAAAAATTTAATTTTAAACTGCTCGCAGCTTTAATATATTGTCATATCCCGGCAATATAGATAAAAATCATTTTAAAAAATGGCATGGGTTCCCCCCCAGTCCATTACCAGGACCTTCGAGTCTGGTATGAATATTAAGTCTAACCCTGCACCAAAATTAAAAAAAAAAAATTGTGTAGGGGTCCTCCCAAAATCCATACAAGGCACTTCAGGTCTGGTATGGATATTAATGGAAACCCTGCATCAAAATTTAAAAAAAAATGGCATGGGGATCCCCCCCAAAATCCATACCAGGCCCTTCAGGTCTGGTATGGATTTTAAGGGGAACCCTGAGCCAAAATTTAAAAAAATGGCGTGTAGTCCCCCCCAAAATCCATACCAGACCCTTATCAGAGCATGCAACCTGGAAGGCCGCAGGAAAAGGGGGGATAAGAAAGCATCCCCACCTCCTGAACCGTACCAGGCCACATGCCCTTAACATGGGGAGGGTGTTTTGGCCCCCCCCAAAACACCTTGTCCCCATGTTGATGGGGACAAGGGCCTCTTCCCCACAACCCTTGCCCGGTGGTTGTGGGGGTCTGCGACGGGGGGCTTATCAGAATCTGGAAGCCCCCTTTAACAAGGGGACCCCCAGATCCCAGCCCCCCATGTGAATGGGTATTGGGTACATTGTACCCCTACTCATTAACCAAAAAAAGTGTAAAAATGACAGTAGCCAGTTTGGGATGATTCCTTTATTGAAAAAAAAAAAATGTCCCGCGATGTCCATTCATCTTCAATCACAGCACCAATGACCCGAGAAAAAAAAAAACGGAAAAACTCTGCCTTGATGGGAGGCTCCCGCTGACTGCAGCCTTTTTGCATTGACAGCTGTTATATACCTGAGGGCGGGGTCACCGGTGACGTAAACGAGTGACCCCGTCCCCTCTGACATTATGTGATGTCACATTACGTCACAAGGGGGCGGGGTCACCCGCTTACATCACCAGGTGGCCCCACCCTCAACTCAGCTCAGGGGACATCGCGGGACTTTTTTTTTTTTTCAATAAAGGAATTGTCCCAAACTGGCTACTGTAATTGTTAGTTTTTTTTACACTTATTTGGTGAATGAGTAGGGGTACAATGTACCCGATACCCATTCACATGGGGGGCCAGGATCTGGGGGCCCCTTCTTGAAGGGGGCTTCCAGATTCCAATAATCCCCCTGCCCGAAGACCCCCCCACAACCACCGGGAAAGGGTTGTGGGTTAGAGGCCCTTGTCTCCATCAACATGGGGACAAGGTGTTTTGGGGGGACCCCAAAACACTCTCCAAATGTTGAGGGCATGTGGCCTGGTACAGTTCAGGAGAGGGGGCACTCTCTCACCCCCCCTTTTCCTGCAGCCTGCCAGGTTGTGTGCTCAGATAAGGGTCTGGTATGGATCTTGGGGGGACCCCCTAGTCATTTTTTTATTTAAGGTTCCCCTTAAAATCCATACCAGACCTGAAGGGCCTGGTATAAATTTTGGGGGGAGACCCCCGCGACATTTAAAAAAAAAATTTGGCACGGGGTTCCCCTTTAATATCCATACCAGACCTGAAGGGCCTGGTATAGATTTTAGGGGGGACTGCCACGCAATTTTTTTTTTAAATCTTGGCGCAGGGTTCCGCTTAATATCCAGACCAGACCCAAAGGGCCTGCTAATGGACTGGGGGGGGAACTCACGCCATTTTTTTTTCAATCATTTTTATGTATATTGCCTGGATCGGGCAATACAATACAGCCGCAAGCAGTTTTAAATGATTTTTTCCTTTACAAATGTAATTTTTCTGCTCTCATTCAATGTATGCCTAACATAGTGTGGGGCGTGGACTCCTGCCTTTGGCCGATCATGGCTCTCACAGCAGAGCACGCTGTGATTGGCCAAAGCATGCAGGTCAGGTGTATGCTTTGGCCAATCAGCAGCCATCAATCCACTGCGATCTCGCAGTGCATTGACGATCTCGCCGTTCATTATGGGGCGTCCCGCGGGCACTCCAATTTCCCATAATGTTCTAAATTCAGCTTACGTTCGAAACGAACATCGGGCTCATCCCTACTAGTAGTAAAGGGACCTAAAGATAACAGCCATGGAGCTTACACTCCAAGACAAGGAAGCAATTGCAGATGCTAAATTTATATTCTTAAAGTTCCTATTTAAATCAAGTTGTAAATGAGAATGAATGAGCAATAAATAATGAATATCGAACATTGGATATTGTTAGCCTTCTCAAGTAAATGAAGTTTATAGACAAATGTTTAAATTTCCATTGTTTTAACATACTAGTAATGATATACTACTAAACTGCTAATAATAATTATAATCACAGTCACAAAGCCACCAGGCTATTGATAATATCAATTTTTAAATTTAAATACTGTACCTCATTACAGGATTGCACCCCATTGTCATCAGGTGTAGGGACATTAAGATCATCAATGAATAGATGCAATGTTTTCCCATCTCTTGCACCATATATGAAACCTGAAAACATAAAATATTACATTTCACATTGAAGTGTTGAGGTGTTACTATTTTTTCTTTAAAACAAGTAGAATATTATAGATTATTGTGGTAGTATGTTATAGTGTATAAATATATATATAGTATCTCACAAAAGTGACAAAAGTGAATACACCTCTCACATTTTTGTAATAATTTTATTATATCTTTTCATGCGACAACACAGAAGAAATGACACTTTGCTACAATGTAAAGTAGTGAGCGTACAGCTTGTAAATTTACAGCTTGTAAATTTAAATGTAAACAGTGTAAATTTGCTGTCCCCTCAAAATAACTCAACACACAGACATTAACCACTTACAGACCAGAAGATTTTCCCCCTTAATGACGAGGCCATTTTTTGCGATACGGCAGTGCGTCGCTTTAACTGATATTTTCGCGGTCATACAACTTTGTACCCAAAAAAATGTCTTCATCAGTTTAGGCCAATATGTATTCTTCTACATATTTTTAGTTAAAAAAAAACATAAATAGGGGATAGATTTATGGCATTTTTAATTTTTTTTTTTTTTTTACTAGTAATGGCAGCGATCTGCGATTTTTAGTGGGACTGCAACATTGCAAAAGATAGATTGGACACTTTTGACACTTTTTTGGGACCATTGACATTTATACAGCGATCAGTGAGTGCTATAAAAATGCACTGATTACTGTGTGAAAGTCAATGGCAGAAAAGGAGTTAACACTAGGGAGCGATCAAGGGGTTAAATGTGTTCCCTGGGAGGTGTTTCTAACTGTGGGGGGATGGAACTGACTGGAGGAGGAGAGAGATTGCTGTTCCTAATCACTAGGTACAGCAGATCTCTCTCTCCTCCTCTGTCAGAACGGGGATCTGTCTGTTACATTGACAAATCCCCATTCTGGCTCTCTTTCCTATGATCGCAGGTGGCTGGCGGACATCATGGCCACGCGCAACGGGAACCCCGCTGTGCAGCCGACACGTGCCTACTGTGGCTCTTAAAGGAGCCGACGTACACCTACGGCGATTCGCGGGAAAGAGCCAACCTGCCGCAGTATAATGATGGCGGCTGGTGGGCAAGCGGTTAATGTCTAAACCACTGGCAACAAAAGTGAGTACACCCCTAAGTGAAAATGTCCAAATTAGGCCCAATTAGCCATTTTTCCCTCCCTGGTGTCATGTGACTCGTTAGTGTTACAAGGTCTCAGTTGTGAATGGGGAGCAGATGTGTTAAATTTGGTGCTTTTGCTCTCACTCTCTCATACTGGTCACTGGAAGGGCAACATGGCACCTCATGGCAAAGAACTCTCTGAGGATATGAAAAATAGGATTTTTATAACAGCTTACCTGTAAAATCCTTTTCTTGGAGTACATCATGGGACACAGAGCCACAGTAATTACTGTACGGGTTATATGGCACCTTCAGGTGATGGACACTGGCACACCCTAGACAGGAAGTTCAATTCCCCATATAACCCCTCACCTTACCAGGAGTACCTCAGTTTTGTAGCAAAGCAATACACGTGTAACCAGAAAGAGGGGAGGGACCTCTGTGTCCCGTGATGTACTCCAAGAAAAGGATTTTACAGGTAAGCTATTTTCTTTATTGTAAACCATGGGACACAGAGCCACAGTAATTACTGTATGGGATGTCCCAGAGCAATGCTATCTGAGTGGAGCGGACACCAAAAAAAGTAGGGTGCAATCAGAACTGAGGACCTATACTGCTGCCTGCAGCACATTGTGCCCAAAGGTGATATCCTCATGCCTTCTTACATCCACCTGATAGAATCTGGTGAATGTATGGACTGAAGACCAAGTTGCGACCTTGCAGATTTGAGCCATGAAGGCTTGGTGATGCACTGCCCACGAAGCACTAACAGCCCTGGTGGAGTGTGCTTTGATTTGAAAAGGTGGAACTTTCCTCTTCAAACCATAAGCTTGAATAATTACTTGCCGAATCCATTTGGCAATAGTGGATTTTGACGCTGCCTGTCCTTTCCTAGGACCTTCAGGCAACACAAACAAAACATCTGTTTTCCGAATCTGAGCAGTCGCCTTCAAATAGATTTTGAGTGCTCTCACTACATCCAAAGAATGTAGTGACTTTTCTTTCATAGAACAGGGTTCTGGAAAAAATGAAGGTAGAACAATATCCTGTTTTAGATGAAAACCTGAAACCACCTTTGGCAGAAAGCTAGGATGAGGACGCAGTACTACTCTATTCTTGTGAATGATTAAATATGGCTCTTTACAAGAAAGAGCCGTCAACTCTGATACCCTTCTTGCAGAAGAAATGGCTACCAGAAAAACTAGCTTCCTTGTCAAAAGGACCAAGGGAATATGTTGTATCAGCTCAAAAGGCTGTTTCTGTAATGCAGACAGAACTAAATTCAAGTCCCAAAGGTTCAGAGGTGATCTAACCGGTGGTTTAAGCTGCGTTACCCCCTGTATAAAGCTTCAGGCCAAAGAGTGCGAAGCAAGCGGATGTTGAAACAATACCGATAAGGCCAAGACCTGGCCCTTGATAGTACTCCAGGCCAGTTTCATCTCTAACCCCATTTGCAGAAAGGCAAGAATTCTACCCATTACATACTTTCTGGGATGCCAACCCCTGGATTCACACTAGGAAACATATGCCTTCCAAACTTTATAATAAATTACTCTGGAAGCTGTCTTCCTTGCATTAATCAAGGTAGATATCACTGAGCCTGAAAGCCCACGATTCTTCAGAATGTGGTCTTTCAATAGCCAAACCGTTAAATTTAGCATTTGTAAAGTAGGATGGAACACTGGTCCCTGCCATAGCAGGTCTGGACGTGGTGGTAGGGGCCATGGGGCCCCTACCACCATCTTTACTATTTCTGCATACCAAGATCTTCTGGGCCACGCTGGGGCCACAAGAACTACCAATTTCCTTTCCTGCTTGATCCTGCGAAGAAGTCTAAGTAGCAGCAGAATAGGAGGGAATGCATAAATCAGTGAGAACTGATCCCATGTGGTCACCAACGCATCTGTTCCGCATGCGAGTGGATCTCTTGTTCTTGACACAAAGTTGTCACTTTGTTGTTGAACCTGGACGCAACAGATCCACGTCTGGGATCCCCCATCGTTGGCATATAGCCAGGAAGATGTTGGGGTGAAGGGACCATTCCCCCCCGGAACAACTGCTGGCGACTTCAGTAGTCTGCCTGCCAGTTTTCTATCCCTGGAATGAAGATTGCCGATATGCACAGCACATGCTTTTCTGCCCAGGTTAGGATATGGGTTACCTCTCCCTGGGCTGCCTGACTTCTGGTGCCCCCTTGGTGATTGATATAAGCCACTGATGTGGCATTGTCAGACTGAATCTTGCCTAGAATGTTGATGGGCAAGGTCCTTTCGGTTATGGACCATTTCCCCAGTCCTCTTCCAGCACTGCTCCCCAACCCGAAAGGCTGGCATCTGTTGTTACCACCTTCCAGGTAACTGGTAAGAAGGATTTCCCCTTCTGCAGATTCTCGGATATCCTCCACCAACTTAGGCTCTGGCGCAATTTTGGCGACAAACGCATCGGAAAATGTAGTGCTTGGACCTTCTTGTTCCAGGCAGACAGGATACTGTTTTGCAGCAGTCTCAAATGAAACTGAGCATAGGGAACTGCTTCGAATGAAGCCACCATCTTCCCCAACAACCTCATACAAAGGTGAATAGAAGGACCCTTCTTAGCCCTGACCACCTGAACCAGCTCCTTTATGGTGCTGATCTTTGCCTGGGGTAAAAACACCCTCTTCTGGGCTGTATATATAACCAGACCCAAGTACTATAATCTTCTTACTGGCTTTAAAGAAGATTTCTCTAGGTTGAGGACCCAACCTAGGTATTCCAGGTAGTTGACTGTGGTGACCATGCTTTGGTCCAAGCGGGCTACCGACTGGTCTATGAAAAGCAGGTCGTCTAGGTATGCTATTATCGTTACACCTTGAGTCCTTAATCTGGCCAGAGGAAGGGCCAGTCATTTTGTAAACACCCGAGGTGCAATAGCTAGATCGAAAGGCAAGGCTACAAACTGAAAAGAATATATAGAACACAAAGCGCTGTGATGTTAAATAACTGATAAATACACATAAAACCAAGTGAGGCTGCTATATTTTTTTAAGTGATTCTGAAAACAAGGCTACAAACTGAAAATGATATTTTTCTACTTCGAAACGCAGATATTTCTGGTGAGCGGGGAAAATAGGTACATGCAGGTATGCATCCTTGATATCGATTGACGCCAGAAGTTCTCCTCCTTGTAGGATGGATACTACTGATCGGATTGATTCCATGCGAAAAGAGCGGATATTCAGGAACCGGTTTAGATCTTTGAGATCTAGAATGGGTCTGACATCTCCATTTGGTTTTGGCACAGTGAAAAGGTTTGAATAAATCCCCAACCCCTGCTCTTCCATGGGGACCACCATGATCACTTTTTGCGACAAAAGTCAGTCTAACGCTTAAAAAGAGAGACTTCTTTTTCTCTGGATCTTTCGGGAAATTTGACCTGAGGAAACGAGGAGACGGGAATTCTCAGAACTCTAGTTTGTAACCTAGAGCTATTGTGGAGACCACCCATCTGTCTTGAAATTCCTCCTGCCAGACCCCCTGAGAACTGCAGAAGTCTTCCCCCCACTCAAACAAGCGGGGACACCCTTTCATAAAGATTCTTTAGCGTTCTGTCTTGTAGGTTTCCTCCCCCAGGACTTCTTTTGTACCTGGGGTTGACCCTGAGGTTTACCTCTTGAACCTGACGGTGGAGGCCGTCACGACTGCCTGCAGGCTGATGCCCCTGGCACTGGAGAAAGAGCTTATTTAAATGACGGAGGTTTACTCTTTTTCTTAACTGGCAAAAGGGTACTTTTCCCACTTGATATCTTTTGGATGTATTTGTCGAAATCATCCCCAAATAGCTTTTCACCGCGGAAAGGAAAACCAACCAGGAGCTTTTTGCATGGCTCTTCGGCTGACCAACTTTTCAACCATAAGATTCTACGCATATGTACCAACCCAAGTGTAAGGCGAGAGGTTTGAAGAATAGATTCTCTGATTGCGTCAATTGCAAAACACAAAGCCGCTGGCAGCTCGGCTAACTCCTGGGCCTGCTATTCAGGGAAAACCTTGAGCACCTGTTTCAAATGGTCTCTCAAGGGTCGACATACCCCAATTGCCGCCACTGCAGGTTGAGCCACTGAACCTGCCAAGGAGAAAATGTTTTTTAACAGGAATTCCATTTTTTTTCAGTTGGAGCCCTAAGCATTTGTGCATTGTCAACTGGACAAGTCAAACTTTTATTCACAGAGGATATAGCAGCGTCAATTGCTGGTATACTCCACATCTTAGTAAATTTTTTCTCCATAGGATAAAGTGTTAAAAACTTATTAGGAGGGAAAAAATGCTTATCTGGGTGATCCTACTCAGAATACATAAGCTTTTCCAGCAATGAATGGACAGGAAAGGCATGCAAGGCTTGAGGAGGCTTTAGTGAACCCAAACAAGAAGTGGGCTCTTCAACTGACTCAGTTAAGGGTAGCTTAAATGTGGAGCGGACCATTTCAGTAAGAGAATGTACCAGTAACTTCTCAGCTTGTGAAGCTGAAGAAGGTCCTTCCCCACTTGATCCCTCGGAAGAGGAGTCATCAGTCTCTTTACAGTCCCCTGAGGGGGATTCATTTTCCCTCTCCCACTGTTCCTCTGTTTAAGGATCCTGGGTGGTAGAAGGAGACCTAATGCGTTTTCTTCCACTCTGTGAAGATGCGATTAAAGCCGCTAACCTTTCCTCCAATCCAATCATAGCTGAGGAGAAAACCTCCTCAGTTATATAGACAGGGGCTGAAGTGTCGGAAACAATTGCAGCCCCTGACGACCCCGATGGCTCACTCTGACCAGCCTCCCTAAGATCTTTCAGGGGGGATGGTGTTGCAGAGGGAGGGTCCTTTGGGCCTGAGGGTGACCCCTTTGTGCCCTTGTTTTTTGTGGTATTTGTACCACCCCCTCTGGTCATAGTGCTGAGCACAAATGCAGAGGTACTACCAAAAAAATGCACCCACTGCTGAGCAAATAGTCCAGCAACTGCCGCTGCTATTAAAGCTCAGCCTGATGCTAAGTAAACGTGCCCTGGGAATGCCCGTGTCACCAACAATCACATGCCACCTGTCTGCTCTGTGTCCCTCTTTCAGCTGTATGCATCTGAAAAAGGTGCACTTTACAGCTTACACAGCCCGCTAAATCACGCCTGCACCGGTAAGCCCCACCCCCCCTTACTCCGACCACCCACTGCGCCCCCCTTCATCTTTTTCAAAAGAAACTGTTTTCCCACGTGAGCGGGGCTCCGATCCGCATGTAGAGGAGGGCTGGGGTGGAGGAGAGCTGCTGGATGGAGAACCGCTGTAATGTTGGCAGCAGCGGGAGCAGCGCGGCATACCGCAAACTGACCCATGCTCCCTCTGCCTCCTAGAGAGAAGCTGTCCAGGTGGGGGGACATTCAAATAGAAAAACCCCCCTTCCCACGTCTTACCTGGGGCTTGGGCTGGAGGAAGCATGTAGCTTGTGACACAGAGCGAGAGTGACAAGCATGGAATCAGGTACATGCTCCTGATAGCTCCCGATGGCGACTATAGGCATAACAACATTTATGGTGGAGATTCGAAACGCGTTGGGTTATCTCTCTTGTTACATTGTTTTCAATTGAGCTTTGGCTCATACTCATTATAATTCTTACCTCTTGTATTTGCCCTTCTTGCATCCTGCATTTTCTGTGTTCTGCACTATTGTGACATCTTTTATGTCAACTAATAAATAATATTTTTGATAAAAATATTGTTTGACTTCACTGAAGTAGCCTCCCATTTAAAGTCCCAATTAGAGGAAACTAATTTCTTGTGATTTAGTATACAATTCAGGGATGTGGGTTGGCCAACTTCTTTTGTTAAAAACTCGAAACACCACAAACCCATAATTGCATTGAATGGGCAGCGCTTCTGAAGTGCCTGAAAAGCGATTCGGATGTGCAGTAACACAGGCATTTTTAACCCCTTCTGATTAAAAATGCCCTACTAGCGGCCGAAAAGCGCCACTAAAACAGCAGTAAATTGCTGCTAAAACGAGCGCCACTTTACCGCTAACGAGGAGCAGCCCCAGTGTGAAAGTAGCCTAAGTTTTCCCTAATATTAAGTTTGGCCTTGCTGGTTAATTTCTTAAATAAGGATGCTGAACCCCCGGAGATCTTTGGTAACTTTCATATTATTCAGGTAGGTCTCCACTCTTCAGAGGTTGTCTGCTCCGGATTACACTGTGTCTGTGGGGAAAAGTGCTCGCTGTGTCACCTTGTGTGGGTAATTCAGTAAACGCAGGGGCCCGCCAAGGCCCATCCTGGCCACTCTGAGGGTCCAGTTTCACCTACAAAGAGTGACGGGTTAAGCACGCTGTAAAAGCAGCAGATGGCAATGGGGGGGGCCAGGTCAGCTTTTGCATTTGGTTCAAATGGTGTCAAGCATGTGTGGCGGAAACCAGGTGAGAAGTACAAAGACAAGTGTGTCTTGCCTACAGTCAAGCATGGTGGTGGGAGTGTCATGGTCTGGGGCTGCATGAGTGCTGCTGGCACTGGAGAGTTACAGTTCATGAATGCCAACATGTGCTGTGACATACTGAAGCAGAGCATGATCGCCTCTCTGCGGATACTGGGCTACAGGGCAGTATTTTAACATGATAACAACCCCAAACACACCTCAAAGATGACCACTTCCTTGCTAAAGAAGCTGAGAGTAAAGGTGATGGACTGACCAAGCATGTCTCCAGACCTAAACCCTATTGAGCATCTGTTGGGCATCCTCAAACGGAAGGTGGAAGAGTGCAATGTCTCTAACATCTACCAGCTTCGTCATGGAGGAGTGGAAGAGGACTCCAGTGGCAACCTGTGAAGCTCTGGTGAACTCCATTAAGAATGATAGAAGGGTTTGGCGCTGTTCCTATTAGTTTCCTACCTTCATATAGGTTACTAGATACAAATTAAAAAATATATATATAGATTCCTAGGTGCACCGTGCATATGTCAAATAAATATTAAATACAAATTAAAAATTAAAAATATGTAAATTCCTAAGTACACCGTGCATATGTCAATTAAATATTCTGCTACAATATTGTACAATCATAGGTGATACATAGACATTGGATACGTAACTTAAATATGTGGTTTTAAAGGGGGGGGGGAGGGGGGGAGGGGGGGGGGAGAGGGGAAAGGGGAGTGGAAGTGGGGAGGGGGGGGTGTGTAGGAGATCTACTCCTGAGAAAAAATTAGCAGTAACAAGATGAAGTGCAAACGTGCTGGTGAAATTCAAAAAAATTCTTTAGTATGTCTCTTGTGCAATTTCTTGTGCTGTGATAATAATCCTTCACTTATAATATCTCCTTGCTCTGAAAGTGCAGCCACTCACCAGATCACTTCACCCCTGCGGGGGTAGTAGGCAGTTACAGTTTTTGCGCCACTGTACAGCGATCGCTGGCGGGCTCAGGATCGTGGTATATCATATGTAAAGAGAGAGGGAGTGCCCATAGCGTAAAATTGCTTTTAAAAGGTTTTATTACACAAAATAGAAGGGTACTCACACTTTTACAGTAAAAATCAAGCGAAATGGTAAAAAAACGTCAAAACCGTCACAAATGTCCTTCAGCGCTGGTACAGGAGGTGATGTTTGGGAAGCACAGATTAGGCCACGCCCTACGCGTTTCGTCGTTAGGACGTCTACGGGAGCGTGACCTGTGTTGTGTCTTCCCATCCTTATATAGTGTGCGGTGTCCCCTTGTTGAATTTTCAATTGGCATCCATTTTCCCTGTGATTCCGCGGACCGGAAGTTCGTCCGCGGCCATTTTGTTTATATTTTGCAGACCGAAGTCCGACTTCCTGTGTAAATAGCAGTGTTTCTAAGGGGCTAGTGGTGGCCATTTTGCCTGAGATTTTTGCAGACAGTAGTTCAAGTCGCCTGTCTCTGTATGTCTATGCTGCATAATCCGGCGGCCATTTTGCCTGTGTTTTTGTGGACAATGGAGACCGTAAACAGTTCTCCCTATTGATGTCAAATGCAGATATATGATGTTAAATCAATCGCACACTATAAAAGGTTATTACACATTAATCGGCTTGCTTTATATGACGCTAAAAATCAAAAATATTTATGCTAAATCCAAAATAATTTAAAACCCGTAAGGAATATATGGAAAAACATGAGGAATACATAAAAAATCTATAAAAGTTAAAAATCATGGGGAGCACATAAAGGATCATGAGGAATACTTAAAAACGGAATGAGAGCTTACTAAGTACATGTCATTACGGGTTTTAAATTATTTTGGATTTAGCATAAATATTTTTGATTTTTAGCGTCATATAAAGCAAGCCGATTAATGTGTAATAACTTTTTATAGTGTGCGATTGATTTAACATCATATATCTGCATTTGACATCAATAGGGAGAACTGTTTACGGTCTCCATTGTCCACAAAAACACAGGCAAAATGGCCGCCGGATTATGCAGCATAGACATACAGAGACAGGCGACTTGAATTACTGTCTGCAAAAATCTCAGGCAAAATGGCCACCACTAGCCCCTTAGAAACACTGCTATTTACACAGGAAGTCGGACTTCGGTCTGCAAAATATAAACAAAATGGCCGCGGACGAACTTCCGGTCCGCGGAATCACAGGGAAAATGGATGCCAATTGAAAATTCAACAAGGGGACACCGCACACTATATAAGGATGGGAAGACACAACACAGGTCACGCTCCCGTAGACGTCCTAACGACGAAACGCGTAGGGCGTGGCCTAATCTGTGCTTCCCAAACATCACCTCCTGTACCAGCGCTGAAGGACATTTGTGACGGTTTTGATGTTTTTTTACCATTTCGCTTGATTTTTACTGTAAAAGTGTGAGTACCCTTCTATTTTGTGTAATAAAACCTTTTAAAAGCAATTTTACGCTATGGGCACTCCCTCTCTCTTTACATATGATATACCACGATCCTGAGCCCGCCAGCGATCGCTGTACAGTGGCGCAAAAACTGTAACTGCCTACTACCCCCGCAGGGGCGAAGTGATCTGGTGAGTGGCTGCACTTTCAGAGCAAGGAGATATTATAAGTGAAGGATTATTATCACAGCACAAGAAATTGCACAAGAGACATACTAAAGAATTTTTTTGAATTTCACCAGCACGTTTGCACTTCATCTTGTTACTGCTAATTTTTTCTCAGGAGTAGATCTCCTACACACCCCCCCCCCCCCCTCCCCACTTCCACTCCCCTTTCCCCTCTCCCCCCCCCCTCCCTTTAAAACCACATATTTAAGTTACGTATCCAATGTCTATGTATCACCTATGATTGTACAATATTGTAGCAGAATATTTAATTGACATATGCACGGTGCACTTAGGAATTTACATATTTTTAATTTTTAATTTGTATTTAATATTTATTTGACATATGCACGGTGCACCTAGGAATCTATATATATATTTTTTAATTTGTATCTAGTAACCTATATGAAGGTAGGAAACTAATAGGAACAGCGCCAAACCCTTCTATCATTCTTAATATATCTCAGCTGTCCCCATTTAGGGTGACTGCTTGTTGGGAGGCAGCAGTTCCAAACTTCATTAAATAAACCTTTACTTCCATTGCGCGGGTTCACCATCCCTTTACTGGTGAACTCCATGCCCAAGAGGGTTAAGGCAGTACTGGAAAATAATGGTGGCCACACAAAATATTGACACTTTGGGCCCAATTTGGACATTTTCACTTAGGGGTGTACTCACTTTTGTTGCCAGCAGTTTAGACATGAATGGCTGTGTGTTGAGTTATTTTGAGGGGACAGCAAATTTACACTGTTATACAAGCTGTACACTCACTACTTTACATTATAGCAAAGTGTCATTTCTTCAGTGTTGTCATATGAAAAGATATAATAAAATATTTACAAAAATATGAGGGGTGTACACTTTTGTGAGATACTGTATATACACACACACATATACAGCGTGTAAAATAAGTATTGAACACGTCACAATTCTAGGTAAATATATTTCTAAAAGTGCTACTGACATGAAATTTTCACCACATGTCGGTAACAACCTATGCGATCCATACAGACAAAGAAACCAAAACAAATATGTTCAGTTATGTTAAGTTATGTGTGTAATAAAATGGAATGACACAGGGAAAAAGTATTGAGCACATGAAGAAAGGGGGGCACACAAAAACATGGAAAGCCAAGACACCAGCTGAAATCTATCAGTAATTAGAAAGCAATCCTGCCCCTTGTCAGTGCCAATTAATATTAGCTGGTTCAGTCTCAACTGATGGCCTATAAAAAGATGTCATTACCAAGGTGTCACACAAGAAACATCTCATGAAGCAAAGAGCTCTCTCAAGACATTATCAAAACATACTGAGGGCATTGGTTCCAGTGAGCACTGTTGGGGCCAAAAATCCGGAAGTGGAAAGAACATAATTTCAGCATAAACCAACCATGACCAGGTGCTCCTCACAAGATTTCTGACAGAGGAGTGAAAAGAATTATCAAAAGAGTTATTTAAGAGCCAAGGACCACTTGTGTAGAGCTTCAGAAAGACCTGGAATTAGCAGGTACAATTGTTTCAAAGAAAACAATAAGTAATGTACTCATCCGCCATGGCTTGTATGCATGCTCACCATGCAAGACTTTGTTTCTGAAGAAAAAGCATGTTGAAGCTCCTTTAAAGTTTGCTGCACAACATTACAACTTGCAAAAAGTCTTTGCATATCCATCTGCAGGTGTTTTACCCCCCATCCTCCTCTCCGGGTCCTAGAATGTGGCCCCCTGCAAGCTCGGTGGACTATGCGCCCACCCGGAGGACGCAGGGGGGATGTGCGGCAGCAATGGGATCTTTGGACAACTACAATCCTGCAATGCTAGTTTGTGCGATACATCTTCATGTCTGCATCTACCCATTGGTAACTATACCTCTATGTGTAAGGAGATATAATTTTGCTCAATTCGAAATGTTATACTTACACATTTTTTATATTGTCCAATGACTTTAATTAGATACTTTGATATTTTCCTAGATTATAAATCCCCCTGAAGAGACCGAAAAATCGCAAGGGTCGAAATGCATCGGGGTTTTTCATGTGGATACATACGTCATAAATACAATTGGCAAACCATGCTTGTACATAGGGTGTTCCTTGCTATGAGTGATGAGTGATGTTCCATGTTTGCTTTTGTATCGCACTACCTATATGGATGATTTATTATTGTTATGTGTGAAATTAATATTGTCTGTTAAATAAATTATTTTTTACATCTACTACTTTTTGTACAAATTCTCTGCTGCTGTATTTTTGTATACATTTGGGTTATGCAGCTTTGGGGGCTCCCACATTGTGTTTCTCCCTTCGCTGCACAACATTTAGACGAGACTGTGAAATACTGGGAGAATATAGTCTGGTCAGACGACACCAAAATCAAACTCTTTAGATGCCATAATACACACCATGTTTGGAGGTCAAATGGCACTGCACATCACCCCAAAAACACCATGTCAACAGTGAAGTTTGGTGTGGGGGTGTTTTTTAAGCATAGAGTACTGGCAAATTTAATATAATTAAAGAAAGAATGTATCTATGAAGGAAGGTTGAATGGAAAAATGTACCAAGACATTCATGATAAAAATCTGCTGTCATCAACTAGGATGATGAAGATGAAACAAGGGTGGACATTTCAGAAAGACATTGATCCCAAACACAAAGCCAAGGAAGCTCTCAATTGGTTTCAAAGAAAGAAAATAAAGTTGCTAGAATGGCCCAGCCAATCACCTGACTTATAGTTACATCGTTACATAGTAGGCGAGGTTGAAAAAAGACACAAGTCCATCAAGTCCAACCTATGACTTGAATCCAATAGAAAATCTATGGAAAGAACTAAAGATCAGTTCAGAGAAGAGGCCACTGAACCTTCAAAGTTTGAAGACTGTTTGTGTGGAAGAATGGGCCAAAATCACACCTGAGCAATGTATGCGACTAGTTTCTCCATACAGGAGGAGTCTTGAAGCTGTCATTACCAACAAAGGATTTTGTACAAAGTACTAAATACATTTCAGTTAGCATGTTCAATACATTTTCCCTGTGTCATTCCATGTTATTACACATAACTTAATTTCTGAAAGTATTTGTTTTGGTTTCTTTGTATGTATGGATTGCAAGGGATGCTACCAACATGTGATGAAAATGTCATCTCAAGAGCACCTTTAAATATAATTACCTAGAAAATTGTCACGTGTTCAAGAATTATTTTACCCGCGATATATATATATATATATATATATATATATATATCATTGCAGTGAAAATGCTGTAAAGGCTGCATTAGCTTAGGTTATATTTTTACATTGTCAGTTCATTGATGCTGCTCTTTGTTTGAAATGGGAGATGCAGTACCTTGCCGGTGGACTATATTTTGCTCTAGAAGCTCTTGTAGTTCTTTAGCCTTTGAAGATCCTGAAAACACTATTCTTTTAAGCAATGTGCGGGTTCGATCTGTAAATACAAAATGAGGCAGCTATAGAACACATTTGAAAGGCACCTAATGAAAAAAAGAAATTTTTGTTCCACAAGATCTTTCACATGCCTTGTGTGGAGATTAAGTCATTCATTAGCGCTGTCTTCCCACAGCCCAGAGGTCCAGTTAACAAGACATGTTGTGATCCCATGCTGGCATATTCTAAGAAGGTGCGAACTATAATCTATTGACAAAAAAAAAAATTGGAGACATATTCTGGAATGCCTTCTACAGTTTCTCATTTAACAATGTCCAACAAACTTAACATTAAGCTGAACTTCAAGTAAATATGCAACTGACCAAACAATGAAGGCGCAAAGTCTCACTGTCCGTACTGTGCTCAGTTTGCTGTCTTTGCTTTGCGAAGCATGTTCACAGCTGGCACACTTGTATTAAAGCAGAGCATGGTTTGCTCCCAGTAAGCTGGACACACCTTAAGCTGGACATATACTGACTGAATTTTGTCTGGTTCCTGATGACCCGGACAAAATTTGCTTTGTGGATGCCCTGTCAGCATTCTCCCACCTGACAGACATTTTTTTTTTAAACAAAGGGAGTCAGGTGGAAAGTAGTTAGCTGAACAGTAGCAGCATCTAATCAGGTGCAGCTGCTGTTTGAGTATTCAACAACCGTTGGCACAGAAGAACCAGTGAGAGATTCATCCATCCATGTGGCATTGTGAGGTTGGGCAAATCTCGTAGATTTTTTCCTTCAGCCTGCAGGCAAGTCTGAGTGATGCTGCACAGAAAGCTGATAAAATGACAAATACATATACCTGTAATAGCTGTATTTAAATATGCATTTTATTATTTTTAAAGCTGAATTTCAGGCAAACAGCTAAATAAATAGGTGGTATAAATGTAACCTGGCAAAAGATTTTTATTTCTCACTGTCCAGTCCTACCACTGGAGAGGAGAAGCAGCAAACTGATGAGTTCAGCTCTCTATTATCTCCTATCATCACCATATTTGCTGTACAGGGATTTTAGGAGGCTAATACCAAATCAGATAAAGGTACTTACACTAAAAATTTGCACTAAAACTCAATTTAGCTCTTTATAGATAAATACAGAGCTGCAGTGATCTGTGTTTTATTTTACCTGCCAGCAGTTCAAATGTAAAAGATTGTTTTACACCTTACTGCCAAAATGTCTAATTTAATAATTATCCAAGAAGAAACAGAAACGAAACTATATACACTGCTCTACGTTAGCAGTCAGAAACTTGGCACCTAAACCAATGCTTATGATTAAGTCAGATCTAGACATTTGGCAATGCCAAGTCTCAGTGGTCATTTTCTGACTATGTTTGTTAGTATGTATGCCTAAAGCTTAGTTGCATACGTTTAGAGGCATTCTATATAATTACTTACTGTGTCTTGTGTTTCAATAAATACTTCCCCCATGATGTCTGTATTACCAACATATGTGATATCTGGTAAACGTGACTGCCATGTGTCCCACTCTCCTGACTCATCAAGGTAATAGTCAAAGACAGAAATCTCTTGTTCATCATCTGGTAAACTGAAATCCAAAAACAAACCAATCACTTAACACATTATACAAATACATACACTGGCTTTTAGAGCAGAACAAAATAGTAATTTGACTGTGGTTATATTAAGAAGTCAACATAACTAGGATGAGATAGGATGCATTAAGGTGAAAAAACATGAGGGTTTACAACCCCTTTAAGACCTCTTTCACACTGTGCTGCCACCGGCGTCAGAGGTAAAGCGGCAATATTTTTAGCGCTGCTTTACCGTCATTTTAGCGGCGCTATTCAGCCACTAGCGGGGGGGTTTTAACCCCCCGTTAGCGGCCGAAAAGGTGTTAAATCCACCCGCAGCGCTGCCCCATTAATTTCAATGAGGCGCAGCGGTGAGTTCACCGCTCCAAAGAAGCTGCTGGCAGGACTTTTTCTGACGCCCTGCCAGCGCACTGGAGCAGCTGTTTTAGGGCGGTTTGCAGGCTATAGCGTCTGCAAAACGCTCCAGTGTGAAAGGGGTCTTAGAGATAAAATAACTAAGATATTTGAGCAGTCAGTGTGAATAAAATTACGTAAAATGTGTTTGGCTAGTTCACACAGCTGCATTTTCCATTTGATAAATTTTACATGCCTTTTAAATGCAGTACCACTACCATTTAATAGTAGGAAGAGGTCTTGAAGACCACACAAAAAAATGCAGCAAGAATGATTTATTTAAAACACCCCACCTTAAAATGCATAGATGAGAGCCTGACTTGGACTAAAAAGTGTCAACCTAAGAACATGCCTCTAATGCCCAGTGAAGCTCTGCCATTAGACATGTGAAGAAGGGGAACGGCTTTAATTTCAACAATGAAAAGGAGGTCCTGCATAAATCTAAAGGAGCTCCACTAGGACACAAGGACTCAATACTCAAATGCAGCGTGACATTAGTTCGAAATGCTTGTGAAATCATTCAGAACTCTTTGGCAGATGCATTTGATCAGTTGACCTCCTTCTTACCTGCTTCAAGCTGCTTTTTCCTTCCCTTCCACTTGTGTGGGTAGAGAAACAGGTTTGATGCTAACAAAACTCTGACATAGCCTTTAGATCATACCATGTTCACTTTAACCGCTTGCTGACCAGCCGCCGTAGTTGTACTGAGGCAACATGGCTCGGCAGCGCGAATCGTCGTTATGTTACATCGCTCCCTCTGGTGGCCACTAGGGTCGCGCATGCGCCCGCAGCTCGCCCCCGGAGCCGATGCGAGTGCCCGGCGGTCTCGATGACCGCCAGGCTCCCATGATCTCTTGTAACACGGCCCTTTGATCGCCCCCTAGTGTTAACCCCTTTAAAATTGTCCGATGTGTCATAATGTCGCAGTCACGATAAAAATCGCAGATCGCCACCATTACTAGTAAAAAAAAAATAATAATAAAAATGCTATAAATCTATCCCCTATTTTGTAGACGCTATAACTTTTGCACAAACCAATCAATATACGCGATTTTTTTTTACCAAAAATATGTAGAATAATACATATCGGCCTAAACTGAGGAAAAAAAAATGTTTTTTTAATCTATTTTTGGGGGATATTTGTTACAGCAAGTAAAAAATAATGTATTTTTTTTTCAAAATTGTCGCTCTTTTTTTGTTTATAGCGCAAAAAATAAAAACTGCAGAGATGATCAAATACCACCAAAAGAAAGCTCTATTTGTGGGAAAAAAAAGGACGTCAATTTTGTTTGGGTACAACGTCGCATGACCACGCAATTGTCAGTTAAAGTGACGCAGTGCCAAATCGCAAAAAGTGCTCTGGTCAGGAAGGGGGTAAAATCTCCCGGGGCTGAAGCAGTTAAACCTCTTTTAAATAATGCAGCATTTTACGCATTTGAGGAGTCTGAAATCAAAACTCTGATAGGCCTCAAGCATATAGAATACAGTCAGAATGTGTTTATACACTGTACAAAGTGATTTTTTGAAACTATGCTGCTTGCTATCAGGTCTGTTCAAACAATACAGAAACCAGATACAGTGCAGATGTGCAGATTAGCCTTTAAGAAGCAGTAGGAGTATTCATTATTTGCTGGGACCTGGTAATATTGCATACTAACCTTTATTGAAAGAATAACAAAGGCATATACAGTACAGAAAACAAAGCCACTTACACTGAGGTGTAGACCTTTAGCAGCTCACTGAACCTTTTCCTTTCTGAAGTTTCAATAAGTGTTCCAACTGACCAAATAAGGCAGAAGACGAAAAGCCTCTCAATATGCAGCTGTCCTCCAATACTCTGAGCTTTGTCATTTAACATGACCGTAAGTAGGTTCGTGCATGAATGGAAAAGGCCAACTTCTGTTACCGGAATAATCGGCCTTGAGATAAAGACATAATATACATGTCAATTTCAGATGGAATCCTTCTTAATGCTAGCATAGACTAAACCACTGATCTACAGGTAGAAGAAAATAAATCAGTAACACAACAGCAAATCAGAAAAACTCTGAAACAAATCTATTACTATGTGTCCATTTAGATAAAACCAAAATCTATGGCAACCATTACATCTCAGTAGATGGACTTCTTTGAAGAATTGTAATCAACAATGAAAATGCCAGACTGCTTAGCAGAGGTAACCCCTCTATGTCTCTACTCAAAAACGAGATTTAAAATATAAAATAATTTTAGTTGGAAAATCAGCGCTGTACTTATACAATCAGTTAAGTGAACCAAACGATTGCTTTCATTGTATACAAAGCATATGTAGCATATACACTAATGCAAATATGCTCCACAGGCAAAAGCATAAAAAAAATTAAAAATATATATCTACACAAATCTACAAAATAGTGTGTATGTATGTGTGTGTGTGCGTGCGTGTGTGCATGCGTGTGTGATTATCAAAATTCCTGCTGTTTTTGTTAATCTTATATATCTAAAGACAGGAGCACTTAAACTATTATATGACAAATAATATAATGTAATATAATATAATTTTCAGTATAAAAAGTAAAATAGATCAGGAAATATGAATAGGTTACATAAGAAATGTAAATCTGCACACTTTTTTTGAACTGCCACATGACATAGCTGAGCATGGTTCAGTAAATATTTACTGCAGTAATACTAATGCAAACATAGTTCACACTATGCATTGCCCAGTAAATACTGTATGAATGCTACATTATCATGTCATATTGAGTAGTTGTAGTTTGAGCGCTTTGAAACATGCTTTTGCTATAGATCAGCCATATCAACAAAACACAATGTAAGTAATGTTTGCTAGGTTTGTTTGTTGCCATATTAAAAAAGAATTACCTGGTATCATAGAGAATAAGATTGAACACTGGATCCAAAGTCCTATAGAAGGCTTTTGATAGAACCTAAAATGAAAAATACACAAATAAAGGAATTAGTTATATACATACTGATATCAACTGTATTGGTTTTATGAAACAGTGTACTGCTATGACAAGAAGGAGTATAAAACTTTTCAAATTAGACAAAATAAGCTTTTTCTTGTCAACACACAAATTACTGCTAATAGAGAATTAAGATTTTATATACTGTATATGGTAATCTATATGATTATGCACATCCCTTATCATGTACTGTATGTCTTTGCTCACATATTGGTGTAACGGTTATTAGGTAAGTCTACAAGACAAGAAACTGGGTATATTCTGTGTACAATATTCTGTGTGTAAATGTATGCATACATTTACAGTATACTTACTGCATTTTCTTGTTGGTTCCTCCCATCAAGCCAAATCTTAGACAAAGGTCTCCAACCAAGAGTATCTCCCTCTATATACAAAATTCCCTGTTATAAAAACACATTTTTTTACATATAAATGCTTTTCCTGCCATAAATTTGTTTTGTGTGATATTTCATTCTATTTCATCATGTTATATATTCATAGGATCACTCAGTTGTTGGAGTGATAATTGGTATTTATTGTTCTAAAAATGCATGAAGGAAACTGTCTCTGAGTTTTATAAATTTCTCACACTGTGATTGTGTGTTAAATAGGCCTAAAAAATCCTTTATGTATAAGCCTTCATGTGCCTGGCTGCTCAAATTAAGATTATAAAATGGCTCAGTATTATAAATAGGGTAATCAAAGTATTTGGTTTACACAGACATATAATATGGTACTATACAGAAATGATGGTTTTAATATTGAGTATAATCATGCTATAAATAAAAGAATAAACATAGGAGAGAAAATTGGAAAGATATTGAATACAGTCCTGCTGGCTAGGAAAAGGAGCTTGTTATAAAATATTGTTAAGAGAGCACATCCAGACCAGGCATACTGTCTATGTAGAAGTTCTAGCTTAAGGTGAAATCCTGAGATGAATTCAACAGCAAATGTGAATACTCACAGTTTTTGACAGTGTCGCTGGAGAAGCTATTTGCAAATCAGTTGTTTCAAATATAAGCTTCAGATTTTCAGGGAGATCCAGATGGTCACCATTACTGAGTTGCAACACCTAAGAACAATTAAAAAATAAAATGGCAGAATATACCTAGCTGAATACAATATTTACAAATATTAACCAAGGTATCTGTGCATTCCACTTTTTCACAAACATCAAGAATCTCTCCAGCCTTATACCATAATTTAGAATTAATTTTACTGCAAAATGCAAGACTACAGTTTTGTCACTACCCACTTAAAGATGAATTCCAGGTGTGGTATATTTTTCCATAGTTACAATGGTCCAGCTTGGTCCAATGTAACTATTTATATACCATACCTGGCCAATGCCGCTGGAGCATGAAAATCAGATGGAGACAGAAGTACAGTTAAATCACACTTGTTTAATAATAAAAGTAAATAGAACAAACATAGTCAAAACATAGCCAAGGTTCGGTAACCGGAACGGATAGTCAGACGAGCCAGAAATCAGCGTACTGGAACAGCAAGCAGGATCTGGAGCCAGAAGGAACGTCAGCCAAGCAAGTCTTTAACAGGAGAGAATCTCTGTGATGTTGACCAGGCAAAGGCAGAGATCATCTGGGCTGGACGGCTTAAGTAAGCAGGACTGACAAGCAGGATATCAGCAACAGGTGAGTCACTGTGGAGAGATAGCAGCTGGTAATTAACCGACAGTTGAGCGGCCAGCTCAGAGAAGGAAGGGCTGAGCCCATACCTGACAGTACCCCCTCCTCCTCAATGACCCCCCCTCCCTCAGAGGACCACAAGGCTTGAGGGGAAAACATCTATGGAAATCACGGAGGAGGACAGGGGGATGTAAGTCCGAGGATGAGACCCAAGAGCGTTCCTCCGGACCACACCCTTTCCAATGCACCAGGTACTGTAAGCGCTCACGTAACCTATGGGAGTCAACAATGGACTGTACTTCATACTCCTCATGGTTCTCAACCTGTACAGGGTGAGGACATGGCACCGAGGTGGTAAAGTGGTTGCATACATTTGAGATACGCATATTAGAAGGAAGGTCTAAAGCGTAAGCCACTAGGTTAATCCTGGGGAGAATACGGAAAGGACCAATAAACTGAGGTGCCAATTTCAGAGAGGGAACACGGAGTCGGAGGTTGCGAGTAGACAGCCAGACCCTGTCCCCAACCTGGTAGGAAAGCAAAGGCAGGTGTCTGCGGTCAGCATGGAGTTTGTACCTATCATTGGCATGTCGCAAAAGCCTACTGGACTTGTGCCCAAGTGGAACGAAGACCATGGAGATGTTCCTCTAATGCAGGAATGTGGAACAAATGAGTCAGGCAACGTGGAAGGTTGGAAACCATAGTTCGCAATAAACGGGGACAAGGCACTATTGTAAGCAAGGTAAGAGGTCTGACCAGTTGTTATGATAGTCAGAAATATAGCAACGTAGGAACTGCTCCAAGGACTGGTTGGCTCGCTCTGCGGTCTCATCAGACTGCGGGTGATACGCAGAGGAGAAAGCAAGCTGAATTCCTACCTGTGCACAAAAGGCTCGCCAGAACCATGACACAAACTAACTACCCCTGTTCGAGACGATCACCTTGGGCAACCCATGTAAGCGAAAGATCCCCCGAGCAAAAATGGAAGCCAGTTCCTTAGATGTGGGCAACTTCTTAAGTGGAATACAATGAGACATTTTCGAGAACCGGTCAACCAACATAGGGATAACTGTGGTGCCCTGGGAGTTGGGTAACTCCACAATGAAATCCATAGACAGGTGGGTCCAAGGCCTCTCTCCATTGGGTATGGGTTGTAGGAGACCCACTGGAAGGTGTCATGGAGTCTTACTCTGAGCACACACGGAACAAGGCAGAGATCATCTGGGCTGGACGGTTTAAGTAAGCAGGACTGACAAGCAGAATATCATCCAGCTGAGCAGCCAGTTCAGAGAAGGAAGAGCTGAGCCCAGCCCTGACACCTCCACTTGCTGTTTAACAGCTGGCCTGCTTTGTGAATAGAGGAGGTCAGCTGCTCAGCACAGGCACCATTCAGTGAATGCTTTGCATTTTCTGAATGAATGAAAAGTGTTCACACTCTCCACTTCATGCAAAAGCATTCTCTGAATGGCGCCTGTGATGAGTGGCTGATCTTCTGTGTTCAGAATGTATCACGCTAGCTGCTCAGCACAGGATTTGGAAGCCAGTGGAGATCTCTGGAATGGTGGTGTCAACTTCAGTGATTTCCAGCTTCCAAGGACACCAGCCAAGTATATGTTTATATTGGCCCAAGTTGGATAAATGTAACTATGTAAAAATTGAGAATCATCTTTAACCGCTTGCCAACTGTATACTGTACATATCCGGCGGCAAGGCGGCTCTCCTGTGCAGAATCATGTACCTGTACGTGATCCTGCACTTCCGGGTCTGGGGCGCGCACGTGTGCCACCAGCAACCCACTCCCACCGTGATTGGACACAACCAGAGACAATCAGCGGATCTGGCAGACTTGATGTCCACTGGGTTCGCTGATTGTGGAAGAGAAGCAGAATGGAGGCTATGTAAAAAAGGCAGACTGACGTTCTGTCAGTAGGGAAGGCCGTGATCCTGTGTTTCTGCAAAGCAGGAACACGGATCTCTGCCTTTCCATTGTACAAGCACCTCCCCACAGTGAGTAAGCACTCCCTAGGCACACATTTAACCCTTGATCGCCCCTGATGTTAACCCCTTCCTTGACAGTGTCATTATTACAGTGACAGTGCATATTTTTAGCACTGATCACTGTATTAGTGTCACTGGTCCCCACCACAAAAAAAGCGTCAAAAGTGTTACTTAATGTCCAATTTGTCCACTGCAATATCATAGTCCCGTTATAAGTCGATGATCGCTGCCAATACTAGAAAAAATAAATAAAAAATAAATAAAAATTCCATAACTATATCCCATAGTTTGTAGACACTATAACTTTTGACAAACCAATCAATATACGCTTATTGGGATTTTTTTTAACCAAAAATATATAGCAGGATACATACTGGCCTAAATTGATGAAGAAATTAGATTTTTTACATTTTTTTTATTGGATATGTTTTATAGCAGAATGGAAAAAATATTGTTCTTTTTCAAAATTGTCTGTCTTTTTTTGTTTATAGCGGAAAAAATAAAAACTGCAGAGGTGATCAAATACCACCAAAAGAAAGCTTTGTTTGTGGGAATAAAGGACATAAATTTTATTTGGGTACAGTTTCGCACAACTGCACAATCATCATTTAAAGAAACGCAGTGCCGTATCGCAAAAAATGGCCTGGTCATGAAGGGGGGTAAACCTTCCGGAGCTAAACAGGTTAAAAAGAACAATGTACTGCTATTGCTGACTGCCTTTTAGAAAATGCTACTTGCCTAAATGTCTCTGGCTTTAGTGCCTGGCTCCCTGATCTGAAACTAGCAACAAGTTAGAGTGAATTCACAACTCATAACCTTAATGTTTGTTACGGTCAATGACTGAAAGTATTCAAGATGCTGGATCTGCTTGTCAGTAGGGAAGGAACACAACAGTTTTTTTTTTGCTATCTGTGTCTCAACTGATGAGATTAATTTCTATTTATCCTAGAAACCATTGTCTCTGGGTGAGAGAAAATCCAAAATGTTGTGTTCCCAATGGAACAGGAACAAAGGGGACACTTCTGGTGAAACATAGAAAGAATTTTCCATACTTTGTAGGGTTTTTTTTTTACTTTCACTTCCTGATGTGTCTAGAGGGATGATAAATAAAGGGAAAGCTCCTGGGTGGGACATAGATGGCACAAAATGGCCCAACAGGTGGTTTTCACCCTTTCATACTCTATCCAAAACAAAAAATAACTTTTGGCTTAAATATACTTTGACAAATCGGTAAACTTTAAGGGGAGTTCACTACAACATTCAAATAGTTATTTTGCAACATTTGAGTTAAATGTCTATTCCCAATGGCATTGATTGCTAGAAATAATGTCTATAAGTAAGCATCTTGTTAGTTAAACTAATATTTTTTGAAGACACTTGAAACACATGTCGTTACCTTTTCTGGCCCTAGAACACTGTTAAAGTTGTCAGTCCAAGCGCAGGTGAGCTGTCCATCAAACCATAGCCATGTATTGCAGTGATTCTAGAATTATAAAAAAATGGATTAATACTTTAAATATGCAAGTTAGCTAAAATGAGTAATGCAGCGTACACACGACCGTTTATCCGTCGGAATGAACTCTGACGTTTTTTTCAACGGTGTTCCAACGGAGTTCAGCTGAAACAGACTTGCCTACACACGATCACACCAAAGTCCGATACTTTAGAATGCGATGACGTACGACGGGACTAGAAAAGGGAAGTTCAATAGCCAGTAGCCAATAGCTGCCCTTGCGTCGTTTTTGGTCCGTCAGAATAGCATACAGACGAATGGTTTTCCCGATAGGAATTGATTCCGTCAGAAAGATTTAAAACATGTTCTATTTCTAGGTCCGTCAGAATTTTTTAAATAAAAAGTCCGATGAAGCGCACACACGATTGGAATGTCCGATGGAATGATTCCGTCGGACCTTTTCTGCCAGAAAGTCCAGTAGTGTGTACACGGCATTAGAATTCTGAAAATTTTACATAGTTTGCTATGATTTCTCTTATACATACTTAAAGCTAAAAACATGGGGGTGGGTGATTTACAAAGCCATACTAATTAAGTTAGCCAAACAGAGTACCTGTATTTGTTGACTAAAGATACGGCCTTTATGCTGATCCTCCTAACTATTCTTAACACAAATCTAACAGAATGGACTTGTCTGGCTGAAACAGACTCTCTGCTGTCTCCAATGATATTTATCTCAAATTTCCTGGTAGCCAGAAACCATGAAATCTCTGCTTAGGCTTTGGGTCACATGACAGATTTCAATAGCAAATTGATTTTATTCATGGCACGTGAGATTCATTTTTTTAACAAAAAGAATGTGATTTGTTGATTTGGTTATTCTAACATGCGCTTAATTGATTCAGATGAAGTATGAGTTTTAAAAGAAATGTATAATGATTTTGTATATATTTCTTTCTTTATTTATTATGGTAAAAAAAAAAAAAAAATTATAAACAGTTTTTAAAAAAGAGGGTAATATCCGCGCTTGGTAAAAAACAGCATGCAGCAGCTGAACACTATAACCCAGATATAAGGTATAAATTAAATGTGTAGAAAAAAGTGCAGTACTAAAATATATGAAGAAAGTTGTACAAAAAAGTGTAAATTAGTGACCATATAATATGAACAGTGTTGCCATAAAACACATAAAAACAAGAAAATGCTAAATACTGCAAAAAACTTGCATAAATCGCATATAAAATCGCATATAAACCAAGAAATTGCTAAATACTGCAAATAAATAAAACTTGCATAGATCGAGCATCTTCATATGGTAATGTGACTTGGTGTGATTGCTTGACCTCGTGATACCCCTCACCTCTAGTATAAGAAAGGCTTACCGGACGGCCAGCGACCCCCCTTACTCAGGAAGGTCAAAGAGCGTGAATTGGATCACAGATCCCCAGAAATGAACTCCAGATCTCCTGGGCCTCCTTGATCTCCCGGGCGTCTCTTGTCAATAACCTCTGTGTCCTGGATGATCTCTCAGTCACGGTAAGTATCCCAAGTGTTCAAAAGATTGTGCACAAAAAGATATGATACTCCAAATAGTGTGATATTGTCTCATCAAGAAGATTTATTGGAGTAAATGATACAATGCTGTTTGGGAGCTTCCACAAGTCTCCAATTAGCATAAAAACAGGTTTAAAACAGAGAGTTGCTAGCATGTAAAAAGTCCTGTATACAGACGTTTAAAAAGCGATCGCTCGTGCGCAGAGCGTGGGCGTGACTCTCTGCGCACACTATTTGGAGTATCATATCTTTTTTGCAAGATGTGCACAATCTTTTGAACACCTGGGATACTTACCATGATTGAGAGACCGTCCAGGACACAGAGGTTATTGACAAGAGATGCCCAGAAGATCAAGAAGGCCCAGGAGATCTGGAGATCATTTCTGGGGATCTGTGATCCAATTTGCGCTCTTTGACCTCCCTGAGTAAGGGGTTCGCTGGCGGTCCGGTAAGCCTTATACTAGAGGTGACGGGTATCACGAGGTCAAGCAATCACACTAAGTCACATATTCATATGAAGATTTTTTAGTCACTTTTATGGACTTCCTTTAAATATTAACGATATATTTTTCATATTTTTTGCACTTTTATTGTAGCATTCTCCATATATATATGATCGTTTGGTCTTGTATATTCCTCAGTTTTGCTTGATCTATGCAAGTTTTATTTATTTGCAGTATTTAGCAATTTCTTGGTTTATATGCGATTTATGCAAGTTTTTTGCAGTATTTAGAATTTTCTTGTTTTATATGTGTTCTATGGCAACACTGTTCACATTATATGGTCACTAATTTGCACTTTTTTGTAAGTTGTGCCCAACAACTTTCTTCATATATTTTAGCGCTGCACTTTTTTCTACACATATAAACAGTTTTTGCTGTGCTCTTTTTGGAAAACTCCTAGTGCTACGGAAACCTTATGCCATGCATGCACCATGCACTAAAAGATAGAGAGAGAAGTGAGCTAGTATAGAGTAAATATAAGAGATAATATAATACAACATATTTACTTCTTTTGCAGATTACCCATTATATAAAATGTATACAATTTTTTAAAGCATCAGTCAACTCTAAACTGATATTTCAGTTTCTGGAAGATGCTGGAGATGTTGGAGCTGACAATGTCTGATATATCTAGGGGATTCTATTGATGATATATCTGCACTTAGGTTTCTAGGTCTGTGTAATTGCTGTGGCCCTTATGAGAGGTCCCACATACTCTACTGGATGTTATACAATGGATTTTATGGTATGAAAAATGTAATAGAGGTGCTGTAACACCACAAGCTGGGCAAGATAACCCAAAACTCTAATAGAAAAACATTTTGCTTCTGAAATATCTAAGGCATTTTACTGAACTAAGTCCACCAGGACCATGGACTTTTCCTTTTATGGTACTATGAAATAGATTAAAGAAATGTGGTTATTTTTTTTGAGTAACTGATTACCCGGATAGCCTTCTTCCACACATAGGTGACAACTCCATCCTGCCACGTGTGTGATGCATTCTGGCCTCCAAACATCAGAGTTCCACTATCCACACTCAGTGGGTTGATTTTCACAATTTTATGGGCTGGCTCCTCACTAGAAACCTGGAGATGGTTGAGAGCTTGTACAAGGGTACGAATGCAAGAGCTTTTTCCAGAAGCGGGTGGACCTGCTACAATCACACCTGAGGGAGAATAAAGACTCATAATTAAATCTGTGCAAACCATGGCAATATAAATATTGCTTGAAAAATAAACAATAGCTTCTTATTCCTGTAAGTATTTAATAGACCTTAGAACCCTGGTGCCTAATTTGAAGCCCTCTGGCAATAAATTCCTTTTTTTCTTATGTTTTTATAATGGATGTTGTTGAGACAACGGTCAAATATAAAATAAGTAATTTTAAAGTGGGTTACAGGAAGCACAAATGTAAAACCCACTGATTTTAAAGGAGCTCCAATAGCACTGAGCTCTAGCAATTTCCTGTAACAAGCCTCTTTACTGATGCAGGACCCCAGTCTGCAAAAAAACTCCTATAGTATGTTTGGTCATGCATGGTCTCTGACCATCTCCTGTAGCATATACATACTTTATGACCATCTCCTGTTGCATGTCTGTAGCCTTTGACAGCTTTCTATAGCGTTATATTCACTGAATATTATGTGTGGTCTTTTGACAATGTCAGAAGCCACACTTGAGGCCCCTTTTTACAAGTAAGTTGATCACCATTGACTTATATTTTTCAATGCTTTAATTTAAATATTGATTGTTATGATGTCTCCTATGTTCTGTGTGTTTGTATTAATTTATGCATGTGTTCTCTGAGTCAGTCACCCAGGGCAGTAATATTCACATGCTTTGAACAACTATCAAAAAAGAAAAAGGTCTCACACAAAAGCTGGCAGCGATGTCTATTTCATTTACATCACACATATTTACATTTCCTGGGCAAATATTACTAAAAACATTTTTTATAAAATAACAAATACTGTTGTACATGCCTACCTGAATTTACAAGGGACAAACTGAAGAGCTGTTTTACTTTGTTCAACCAGGGTGAATGGGGAAATAATTTATTTTCATCTGCCTTCATCAGAATGGCTTTTTCTAATTCCTTTTGAAGGATTTGTCTAGAACCAGATGTATCGTGCATTCCCATAAAAACATCTCCAAGAATCTGTTTAAACACTAAATAACTCTGTAAAAAGTAAAACCATAGTCTGGTCATTGTTTCCAAAAAAGAAAGGAATTAAAAATGAGCTAAACCATAACAAATAAGACAATGCTATTTTTAAGGGTTTTTTTTAGATTAGACATCTGCTGCAATGTAATAATTAGCTAACCCACACTATTTTAGCAACGTAAAACTGGGTGACTTGCTTTAGCTAAAAAAAACATGACTAGGGGGGTTATTTACGAATGGCAAATCCACTTTGCACTACAAGTGCAAACTACAAGTGCAAAGTGCACTTGAAATTGTACTGAAAGTGCACTTGGAAATGCAGTCTCTGTAAATCTGAGGAGTAGATCTGAAATGAGGGGAAGCTCTGCTGATTTTATCATCCAATCATGTGCAAGCTAAAATGTTGTTTTTTTATTTTCCTTGCATGTCCCCCTCGGATCTACAGCGACTGGACTTCCAAGTGCACTTTCAGTGCAATTTCAAGTGCACTTTGCACTTGTAGTTTGCATTGCAGTGCAAAGTGGATTTGCCTTTCGTAAATAACCCCCATAGTTCCTGCCTTATGTTGGCCATAAACTATATGAAAAATCGTCCAAACCCATTTTCGAAAAAGAAACATTCGGCCGTGAGCGCAAACGATAGTGCCATCATGTAATGACCGATAAATCATTCAATGGACATAAATGATTGCATTTTTTGTTCGTTTTTTTACATATACCTAGTGCAAACAGTTTGGACAGGAATCATATTAACCTTTCAATTTGTCGTTCATTCAGTAGAAAATTTCCAAACGTTTACTTCGTTTTTTTGGCTAAAAAACGTCCCAACGATTATCGATTTTGTGCCCATTAAAGTGATTGTAAAGGATCGTTTCTTATTTTTTTCAAATAACAAACATATCATACTTACCTCCACTGTGCAGCAGTTACCGTCTTCTATGGTTCCCCGGCGGCTCTCGCGGCTCCTCCCCCGCATCAGATAACCCCTTAGGAGAAGCGCTCTCCGGAGGGGGTTATCTTGCATGCGTGCTCCCAAGTCCAGCATTTGCATCCACATACACAAATGCCGGACTCGGCCCCATCCCCCGGCGCCAGCATCATTGGATTTGATTGACAACAGCGGGAGCCAATGGCTGCATTGCTATCAATCTATCCAATCAAGAGCTGGGACCCTATGGAGAGAGGGACAATGCGTCCCCACCGAGGAGATTAAGGGGGTCAGGTAAGTAAAACAGGGGGCTGGGGGGCCAGTGACAGCCAGGTGTTTTTTCACCTTAATGCATAGGATGAACTGTCAAACTGTCGAACTAGACAACAAACTGTCTAAATAACCGAATTTCGGACGATTTTTCGTATAGTGTATGGCCAGCATAAGACACTTGTTTTGCAAATAGTCTACACCTAAAGAAAAAAATGGCTACTGCTTCATTCAAACTGAACACATGGGAAATATACTTTAATTACAGTTACCTTATAGCGATTTATTGTAAATTTTTGTGCCCGTGCAAACTAAAGAATGCATAAGGGTGTCAATGTTGGACTCTTGTAAAACTGCTATCACATCTTTGTATGAAGTAAGTGCAAGCCCGGACTGGGACAAAAAATAGGCCAGAGCATATAATCCACATCCATAATCATCATACATATTATTAAAGTGCGCACTGCAGAGACAGTTTTTTTTTTTTGTAATACTTTCCTCTGAGACTGTCCCAGACGAGAACAGCATTTAAATTAATTCTATGCACTGTGCAATTGCAATTTAATAATATAACATGGGACTGAGAAGATTTAAATTACTTTGTACTAAAACAATAGGAACTGGGCAGGGAAGATGATTCTCACAAACTTGCTGTGAGAGGAGGACCAAGACCCCTGCGGGCTTATTGGAGGGTGGCAGACCAGCACAGCACCAGGGAAGAAGAATAACAACAGTACCTGGCTATGCCTATAGTGTGTTCTAAACACGTTGTGTTGTGCGTAGCCTGATACCACTTTACTCCTCCTCCGACAGGTTGCCTAGGCTACCAGCCTACCATCCCTCCATGAACATCGGCATCCTCTAATGAGTGTCGCAAGAAGTGACAAACTGCAGCGGGAGGATTACTCGAGCAGAGTAAATTCCTGCCCGTGTCAAAGTCCCTCCCTGGAGGCCCACACCAGACCCAATATGAAAGTAAAAAACAGAATCTGGCTATGCACATTGTGTAACAGATTCTGTTTTCTGTCTTCCTCCTCCAGTTTTTTTACAGGCAGCTACCACTAAGTGCTGCCATCATGTTACATGGTGAGGCTGAAGGGAGGACCAGTTCAGAAGGATTCAGAGAGTCCTGCTTTATCAGTGTCACTCCCTAGAAGCCCACATGGCTTGCGGCAGACAGAAACCAGCGGATGAGAGCCAGGTGTTTGATATAAAAGTGATATAATTGCATATTTTATGTTGCGGTTCTCAGCCTCTGGAGCTCTCTGTCACATTAGCCAGCTCTTGTTAGGACATGTGGCCCGATGACCCCGGCCCAACCAAGCAAAGGCTGGAGTTCCCTATGGCCCGTCCGGGGCTGAGTAAATGTATTTTAAAAAATTTTTGCATTTTAAGCCATAATGTATACTATATAACCCTTCTGGGCACTTTATGTTATTGTAGGCAATCTAAGTGTGGCAAAAAAAAAATATACTGATGTTTGCCTGATGTTTTCTCAATTTAAAGTGCTGCTTACAACAATCATACCCTCTAAGTCTATCTGAAAAACAATAATAAGCACCTCTACACACTGCCCCAGTTTTCCTGGGTGCAGGTAAACAAATGTATTCAAAGATTTATCAAAGGATAAATCATTTAGGAAGAAGCCCTAGGCCCTACAGAGAAAAAAAGCTTGTAAACAGAAACGTAATATGTAAAGATTCATGATTGATAATTATATTTACTGTGTCCCATAGTATACTCCTGAAGACAGGATTACCACTGGCTGAAACCTTTCTTCCACTAAAAAGATCGGAGTTAATAATGAAACACATATTCACTTGTTGTCCCTGTAATTGTATTGCCCTTTGCTTGGGTGTATGATGCAAGCCCACTGCTCTGGGTCTGCAATTTCTTGCCAAACACAGTTTAAAAAACTCTACTACTTACATCACCCGTCATTCGTGGGCCTAGCACATCTTGCAACGCGTCAGCTACGAAGATGTGACTTTCCTTCATTGCAGCCACAACAGGGTTAGAAGAGATGACTTTTTTATTCTTGTCTGTGTTGTTTCCAGTTTTTAAGCTTGGCACAGGACCTGATATATACAAGAGCAGATAAAATAAATAAATATGCTTAGCGTGCAAATAGGATACTAATGTGCTTACAATATTTATTTTAATATTTCAATTTAAGCGCATATCTATGTCAATAATATCATAGCATGCATATGGCTGCAAATTAGTCAAAAGCGAATGTTCATATGACTTAATTTGTAACCCCAATTTTATTCTAAGTATCTGCAGTGAGCCTGATGCATGCCTTACTCCTTGAATCAGATATAAAGTGCAATACATCTTACTTGCTGCAAATGCTGTAAGTTGCTGATAAGACATAGCACTGCTAGAGCGGGAGAGTCTTCCTCCTTCCAGCTCCATGCGACCATTAATCGTCTTCTCCATCTCCCGCCTTTGACATGCCCGGTATATGACCTCTACCATAGACTGGAAACTGATATGTCGATGATATTCCTCTGAGCTAAGATACCAACAAGATGAAGAAATGCATCAGAACAGAGCATATTATACAAATAACATTATTAAATTCAGTATAAAAGAAAAGGTAAGTAATATATAAGGCCTCTTGCACATGATACTCCTGTTTGAGCATCTACTTTTTCATCCCGAATTTCATGTGGTTGTTTTTTGTATGTATTTGGGTGAATTTTCACCTATATGCGTTTGCGCATTGTCACGCAAATATATTCTCACGTTTTCATTCTGCATAATATGCAAATGGGCATTAGCGCGCATGTATGCGCACTTGCATGTATTTGCACGCATTCACGTGCACAAGGCGTAAATTACTGAACAAAAATGCAGATTTTTCTTTTTATTTATTTTTTACTGAAGAATACCAAGTGCTTATTTACGTGCCTGTATGCATAGGCACATTACAATGAATGGGCTGTATTTTAGCTCAGTAAAAAAAAAAAAAAAGCTGTAATGAGCTTTTTCAAGCTGCAGTGTGCAAGATGCCTAAAACCATGCATGCTGTTGAATGAACATTATTTGTAGTTAAAAAAAAAAAACGTTAAACATCTAAGCTACAACAATTAGTCTTGGCTGTAGACAAATAGGGTAGGTTGATCCATATGCCAGTTTCTACTAATATGCACTATATTAAATCAAAACAAAGGAAGGTAGTATTGGGCCAACTGTGCTGTTGAGATTAGTAACTGCATAACCTATAAAGCACATAGGAATTCAGAAAACTAACAGTTGTTCCTTGAGAAGCTCTGAGATGAGTTGTAGTCTTGTAGCGAGGATCTTGGAGCCTTTAAAACCAAGGCTGGTAAGTTTAGCCCTGAGAAGTGCAGTGTGGTCAGGAACAACCAGGGAGACAGCTCTAAATATGGCTTGTACATCCTTAGGTAGATTCCGGAATCCTGATTTGGAAACAGTGAGAAAAAGTCTGCAATTGGGGTGTGCTTCAACCTGCAAATACAAATCAGTGTTAATAAAAGCACAATTATAAATGCAAACTGCAAACTACCCTAGTGCATATTTTCTAGCAGCTTTAAAAAAGTATCAGAATAATAAAGAATAAGTGCAGCTTTATAAAAAAAAATGATTATTAACGGTTATGCTACTTTTCGTGCCTCATTATTCACTTTCAGGTCATTACAAGGACAGGGGGGCTCTCTTTACGTCTGGATTAAAAGTGATTTAACCTGCACATACGGTAAGGCTTCTTTACAGTAAGAGCTGTAAAAATGTGGAATTGACTGTCTCATTAACTATTTCTAGCCAGATTGGTAGATTGTTTTTTAAAAAGAGCTGGATGAATTCCTAAATGCACAAAATATAACTTGTTTACAGGTTGCCCGGGACGGGACCTGGACAGGGGGTATACTGTATTTTGCTACTATTTGGGTTGTGGTTCCTTTAAACAGATGAGAACCCTAAGCCCAAATCTGGGATTGAGATACTGATGGTGAGCTATTTTGTGTGGTCTTCTTTATACCAGGACTTTGGACAAGGCAGAGGCCTTGCAAACCTCTGAGGGTGGCATAGATGAGGTAGTCAAAGCCCTGGTGTAAGCTACAGTGACCCAGCAGCAGGCCTCCATGGAAGCCAACTGCTGCCATGAGGAAGCCCAGGCATGCCAGGACCAGACCCTGGCACTATTGTTACAGGCTCAGCAGACTCCGGCAGAGCAGTTGAAGGTACAAAGCAAGTCTGTCTAGGCTCAGTTGGATGCACTGGGGCTAGCCATTTTTTTACAAAAGCTTATGCGCTATTATGGCACTACTCCTCCCCCTCATAATGACGTGGAAGTCTCCCTGACCATGACTGAATGTACATGTGAGAAAAGGGTGGCCTCAGGACCAGAGGGCCTGTTTTTGTCGGGGGGACCACAGAAGCCCTTCTATGACCTACCAGCAGTCGATATCAAGCACTATGCGAAGCTCAAGAGGGAGATCTTAACCCACCTTGAGCTGACTCTGGCTGTTTGGGGCCATCGGTTGCAATGCTGGAAATATCATGTTGGCCAGTCACCATGATATCAAATGCAGGACCTATTGCAGTTGTCCACAAAGTGGTTGCTGAAGAAGTTAAAGGGACCGCAGATCATGGAACAGGTTGTCATGGACACTACCTAATGAGCTGGAGTATTGGGTTAGCCATGGGAAACCTCAGATGATGGACTAACTTGTAGAGATGGTTAAGCATTACACCATGGTAGAGGATCTACTGGGACCTGCCAAGCCCTAAGGACCCTTGCCAAGGAGAATCAAGCCATTCACAAACAAAGCAACCAGCACTCCCTGTGTTCCAGAAATCTACTCTGGCATGAAAGTATAAAAACGTTCTGGCAGTGTCACTCCTGGTGCCAAATCAAGGCTCAATATCCACTGCAGGAGGACCCTGTGGAATGCAGATCTATTCAGAGGTTGTCCTGCTATACCCAGAGGGTATGGGCTGCCCACTTGGATCTGACAGAGTGTGAAATCTGGATTAACCAACTCCATGTCTGAGCACTAGTAGACTCAAGTATTATGGTAAGCCTTGTCCATCCCGGGGTAGCTGGGAGAGTGGGCCCCCGTATCTATGACCCTTCAGGTAGTATGTAAATACAATTACACTTAAGAATAGCCACTGGTACCAGTAGCAATACCAACTACATGTAGCTGGCTTTTACTTTAACAAGCAGTTGGCTAGTGATCTCAGGCCCTCCATATTACATTGGATTCTAACATTTATAGGTAATAATGGAGCTGATCAGGGTAATGCACAAGTGCATTTGTAGCGCTACCCCCGGAGGAGCCGTTTAAGTATGTTTGTTTGCGTACGCTGCCTCTCAACTCCAGTAACAGTCTCAGCCCCCTCTGGCACACCTGGCAATAGTGTAAGTGCAAGGACCAATGAGAAACACACGTTGCAATAAAACGCATAAATTGTCTTTACTGTAATGGCAAGCAATGGCAATTCTATATAGATTGGTTAACTCTGTATAAATTGGCTCTATGAGTCTGGGCAGGAGAAGAGCAGAAGAATGACCCTTTCTTTTGTCAGACCTCTCTCTTCTGTCTCCTGACACCACAGGCCCAACTACAAACACTGTATTCAAATCAGCATTTAATGGCTTAACTTCCCAGATAAACTATCCCCCACACCCACAACATACATAGAGCCCTGAGTATGTGTGTGTGTGCCCGCATGGCTCCAGTCCCTTGGAGGAAGGATGAGGCCTTGGATCTTCAGCTAGCCACTTTAGTTGGTGCATTTAAACTCCTGCTTAGCAAAGTGTATCTGATATGCTGGCAGTATCCGGATAACAAGGTGGACACTGTGACTGCCTAACAGGCCATTCACAAGATCCAGGTTCTGGTAAGTGTAGGTAAAGGTGAGGTAACGCTGTCTATGTGCAGTGTCCTTGTTTCCTGCAGATAGGCAAGTGCCCTCTCACCAAATCCTGCGGTCAAAGCCCAAACGAACATCCTGGAAACAGGCAGGCTCTTCTGGCGATCCGACTGTTCGCCTCACACTGGCACACTTTACACAGTCTATGCAGGTGCGCCTGGATATGCAACTGGGATCCCCTGTCACAGGATGGATGTCCCTGACCGGCTGTGGAACTTGCAAAGCGAGCTGTGGACTGACTGTGGGATGATGGAAACCTTTGCAGCTCACCACTGGAGGGCTCTACAACTCCCCGCTGGAGGGCATTGTTTCAAGGTAAGTCTCTCATAATGTGCTAGTATGCGGTGCATACTAGCACATTATGATATTGCCTTGCAGAAGAAAGACTTTTTTTTTTTGTTCCAATAATATTTATTACAAATTGTTAAAGCATCATACAGAAGTTTATGCTCAAACAATTGTCAGAAAGTTGTCAAAACAAGGATGCATTCTCCAATATGATCAGTGACCCTGACCAATTAAACATAAAAAACTACATAAAAAAAAAGTTTTAGGCCCAGCATGCAGGCTTTACTCATTGACGTGGCCATTTGTCTAAGGCTATAAGCCCATATGTCTCAGCAACTAGTCATCAAGAAACCTCAACAGGTAGTGTCAAGCATTAACAGTACAGTAAGCTAGTGATCCATCATAGCTCCAGAATATGGGGGATATGAAAGCGTTGTCAGCTAGGACTGGGCCCGGTACCTCAAATCATATGGTCTCAATCTCAAAGAAAAAAACAAACACAAAAAAAAAAAAAATAGAATAGTTGGGGAGACTACCAAAAATTATTATTATTATGGTATAACAGAACCAATAACAGGAAAAGTGAAAAATGAAAAAAAAAAAAAAAGAGAAGCTCCCCTCACAAAAAGATAAGCAATCCAGGAATTCCACACTTTTTCAGACCTAGCTTGCTTATCTCTTTGAATACTGGCCAGCTTTTCATTGATCATAATCCAGGATTTTTTGTGCTTCACCAACGTAACATTGATAACAGGTGATTTCCATGCACATGCTATGGTTATTTTAGCAGTTAAAAGAATGAAAAATATGAGAGTTCGTAGATGTCTGGGGATCTCCTCCGGCACTACATATCCACTTTTGGTTTGAAAAGTAGCAGTCTGCTGCTGTTAAAACATAATTATTATTATACAGGATTAATTTAGCGCCAACAGTTTGCACAGCGCTTTACAATATAAAGGGAGACAATACTGTTACAATACAGTAAAATACAAGAGGGTTAAGGCTGGGTTCATACTATTGCGAATTGGATGTGGTTTCCCCGCATCCAATTTGCATAGCAGTAGATTGTGACCGGCTCTCTATGGAGATGGCGATGGTTTACATATCTCTGCAGCAGCTCCGGTGTGAATTACATGGAAGTCCTGTGCTTCTTCTGGTTCGTTACAGGTCCAAATTCAGCCAAAAATTTGGGCGGAAATCAGATCTGAAACGGTGAATGGAGAAGCACCGGACCCAGGCTGGGAGACGCTCCGTGTTCCAGTGTGAACCCAGCCTCTAAGAACTCTAAGCTCCTTTAGGGTATATAAACTCATATGAAAGGTACCCGCTTGCAGTAAAGCAATGAATATAATTTAACTATAAAAGCTTTAGTTTTGAAATTTAATTTTGATATTTCTTATTACAATAAATAAATTGTTAAGGTTTTACTGCAGGAATATAAGTGAATATACTTTTTACTATAGACATTTTGTTTTTGTGTTTGCTAACCAGTACATTCTATGTGTGCAATCACCCACTAGATGGGGCTAATAGCTTTCAATAATGTAATTACAACGCAACCGCATGAGGGTAAGATTACGTAATATAGAAATGCAAACAACTCCTCTGTAATGGTATGAGAAAACACAGCCACTGACCAGATTGGCCTTTACTGAGGAAAAAAAAATGTTAAATTGTTATGCAGTAGAAAGACCAGATAAGGAAATACTGTGTGCAAAGAATATTTAATAGCATGATTCATTCTCTGTAAACACTTCCAGACCTTGCATCCATCTTGTAAAGTGATCTTAGGTAGTCTGGCACTGAATGAGTCATAAAGGGCCCGTGCATTGTGCATGAAGACAGAGATTGCTTGCTCAGGGAGGAGGTGAAAATCATCAAAACAGCTCCAACATCCATCCTAAAAAATACATGGAAAATACATTCATCCTGTTGCAGTTACATTGACATGTTACAGCTCACTAAACTGTGATTCTGAAGGTAGAGCAACACAGGTGATTGAAACACCCAAGATAAAGACAACCCATGTGTGATTTTGCATTTTTTGTTCAGGCATTCAATCACACTCTTTGGGAGGAAAGTTTGCCAGATCATTTTATATTCTCAAAACTGAGCAAACAAGTGACTATACTGTATGTAGAATCACACTTCTAGATTCAAAACAAATCACTGATTGATTAAGAGGATTGTGTATCTGTCCGCAGATTGTTTGCACCACTAAACATTACACATCAACATTACCAAATAAATGAATAGGAGGAATTAATAAAAAAGTGTTTGAGAAAAACTTTGTGTCAACTGGAGAGGTTGCCCGAAACAGTCAATCAAATTTTAAATGTTCATTTTTTAAGCAGTGTTTAAAAAATAAAATATAGAAGCTAATGGGTTACTATGAACAATGGCACCAGTTAGATCCTTTTTATTAATTCCCTCGCCTTTGTTCTAAAGTGGGGGAGAAGTATGATCTTAGCTTTTAAAGAAATATTAGCTAAACTGAATTTATGCACCCTTAAAAAGAGCACATCGGGGGTAGATAGGATCACCTTTTATGAATACATAAATAGTCCTTTTATAAACTTAGTAAAAAGTTATTTCGCTTAAGGTTATCACAAAAAACAAGGGGCACTCTTTGCACCTGGAGAGAATGAGGTGTAACCTCCGTGTACAGAAAGGTTCCTTTAGAGCAGGGGTCTCAAACTGGTGGCCCTCCAGCTGTTGCGAAACTACAAGTCCCATCATGCCTCTGCCTGTGGGAGTCATACATATAACTGTCAGCCTTGCAATGCTTCATGGGACTTTTACTTTCACAACAGCTGGAGGGCCACCAGTTTGAGACCCCTGCTTTAGAATAAAGGCTGTAAAAATGTGGACTCGTTTTCTTGAGGAGCTATTCCTAGCCAACTCAGTACATTGTTTTAGAAAGGACTGAATAATTTCTAACTGCACAAAATATTATTGGCTATTAAATTCATAGGAAATGTATCCTCCCCAAAAGGAGTGGGGGCATCATCTCCCTGATCTGGGGCAGTATTGCAAAGATCTCTACTTGTCCAGAGTGGTGACATGGTGTGTGTCACCTAGATCCAAACCATGTGTACAAATTGAACAAAGCTTCTCTCTGGTTACCCTCTCAGCTCTCCCCTGGATCCCACTCAAATATTATAGGACACTAAACAGACATCCTACCATAGGCGCCATGAGTGAGATCATTGACCAGATATTTACTCAGAAGGGCCTATCCCCATCCTTCTTCTCTGACGTAATTTTTGATAACCCTCAATTTCCACCAGGCACTGATAATAAATACTTCTAGCTGAGATGGGCTGTTCTTGGTGTGTACACTTTCGGACTACACAGGGATGGATGACTTTACAAACTTTATGTGACCTAGTGGATAATCAATTGAACCCATGGGATGAGTACCACCTCAGACATTTCTGACTTCCCTAGCTGCTCAAGGTCTTTACTAGAGCCTTGATCTCCTTTGATTGTCCGTGTAATGAGGGCAATTTTGTACCCCATCTGCTTATCTCTATGTACAGTGCAAGATGCTAAGCGCCCCCCCCCCCTCTGGAAAACTATGTCCCTCCCTGCAAAAGTTCTGGATGGGAGTTAAGAATATTATCCTTCATTTTACATCAGTGGACCTCTGCGCAGACCTTTAGGATATTTACTACACCTCAACAAGGTACCACTGCAACATTAAATGCACTCGTTGACTGCTCACATGCTGACTGCAACTCATGCCTGCATTCCAAACGTATAGAAAAAAACCTCCCCACCGACCCAAGGTCATTGGTTTCACAAACTGAATGACTTTATATTTATGGAATGCCTAAAGGCAGCACTTCACAATAGACAAGACAAGTTCAGGATCACCTGGCTCTCTTGGACAGCCTATACCTGCTCTTTCCAATATAATGGGCTGTTATCTCAACTCCAGTTGGCCAGGGGACCTAATAATCCACCAGCAGGGATTTAACCCATGACCCAACTAACCACCTTATGAGATCTCATACAAGGTGGGTACCAGGGGAAGATGGCGTGGGGAGAAAATTACCTCCCTCTGCCTATACCTCTACCTATAGCAGATAACACTTTCTAGGCAGTATCCCGTTGCCTTTGGGGATCTGGAATGAGCTTTTCCCATGTTAGAGCAAAATACATCATGTTTTCTAAGGTTTTGCAAATCTTAACATTAAAGTTGAGGAAGCAAGGTTTCTATTTATCTTTGATTGGACTTGATGGATATGTGTCTGTTTATAAATTGGCGCACACTTTTGTAAAGGCTGTTCACCTTTCTGAGCATCAACTACAGGTTTAGGGTTCTAATGATGCAAGGTGTTTTATTTATTTATTTCTAAGTGATGGACATGTTTTTTTGGCAAACTATGTAACTATGTTACTAAAGTACTTTCTAATACTGAGCCCCTGTGGTATTCTCTCTTTTGTGAGCAAAGACAGATGGCAAAACTGTGCTCTACATGTATGTTTACACAGTGATTGAATAAATATGAACACTTGCAGCATGTCTTATTTCTCACCTTTGAACCTAATAAAAAGGTTGTGCTGTTTCATTTAGGCTATCTGCAGTATTCATGCTTCAAGCTTGATTTATTAGGTTACAACTGCAATTTTTAATGCCAAGTTATAAAATAAAAACTCAAAGTAGAAGTATGTTCTCCCATTAATAAGTATGTGCTGTAGCACTTAATTATAGGTGCCCCAGTCCCTCAAATAAGTCCTACAAATACCTGTTGAGTCTGCCAGTAATGTCCACCCAATGCAGCCTTCTGTGATGGTGCTGCAATGATGTTGCACTGCTCCTGATTTTGGAGCAATGTTAACACGCTCATGAAGGCTGAGCCTGCTTGCACTACAGTGTGACGGAAAAATGTTGCAGGGGAGGGGGTTGCTACCATCATTGTTACCACAGATTCACAATCCTGTAGCTTGTCAATCAGCAAATGGCCACAGCTAGACCTGAACACTGACTGTGCTGCCAAAACTTTCTACTGTGAACTGTAACGCCTGGTAGGATACAAGTGAAGGAGGAATTGGTTTATTAGGGAAGGTAAAGCAAGTTGTTTGCTTACTTTATGAGGCTTGTGCATCACATAGTAACTGGATTTGGAACTTGCTGTCATACAAGGGGCCTTTAGTTGTACTTTAAAGCACAAAAGTCAAATTCCAACTAGAATCTTTCATTTAAGTTTTAAATATAGACCAGGAAGAGGTGAGATTCTCCTCCGGTTTGATTTTTTTATATGGGCCATGATACCAATAGGCATATTCCCAACAGCTAAATTCCCTGTTCCCGTCTTCGAAGAGCATTCTTCATATGTAAATTGTAAATAACAAAACTGTCTGGTGCTCTGAACTTACTATGACAGTCTAATCTATGCTACCACTTACTAGCCCCACTGTATTTCTAAGGTGGGTATGATGGCCCATTTTGCTGCACTTCACATATACATGCAGCCAGGGTTGAAATTCAAGCTAAAGAGAGCATTACAGTAAGTATAAGCATGCATTGTAATTTTCATACAGCAGATTTTTTTTTTTCTACAGACAAATTAATTCTCTTTTCTCAGTACAAATTTTAACTTACAAGAGCGGTTCCATTCAAAACTCTCCCCAGTGCAGATAAGTCTGTTGTTGGAGAACACGTGAAGAGAAAAACAAAATTCCCCAATAAATATGACAGGCCCTAGCGATATAAAAGAAAAAACAAACAAACCATAATTCATATAAAATGAGAATTGTACAGTATATACATTATTATATATACAGTATAAACATGTAATATGATGTCTGTTGCTATGTTGCTCTTACTTAATAAAAAAGAGTGCTGATCCCTAAGTGGTTTCACTTAAGAATTATCACTGTTTTCTATGGAATACATATAAATGCCTATAGATGTATAAACATCAACACTGTAATATTGTCTGCCTAAGGCTAAACACTAGGTCATTGTGAAACAAAATGTTTTTGCAAAGTTTCACATTTGAGAAGTATTGTGCTGCTTTGAAGAGGTGAGCCCTTCACTGTAGTCCATGGGGTCAAAAAGAAAATACTTATGAATTTATCCACAAAGAACAGGAAAATAGAACTAATGACTTAAACGTGAACTCTATAAAATACACAAATGAATACTGCTCTGTAATAAGCAATATATCATTGCGTGTATTTTGGAAATGCAAGCAGTGTAAGTACCTGGTTTTGACTTGGTATGGGCCTCTTTCAATCCCTTCATATCAAATATCAGACTGTGGGTGGCAGAAGCAGCACAAGGAGCCTATCAAGGCTGCTGCAATGCAAGGGGCATGCTAATAGGAAAGAGCAAAGTGACAGAGAGATCATCTCATCTGTGTGCTGTTTTTCCCTTTACAGGGTGGGGGGTGGGAAGGGCACCTGAAAATGAAAGTGAAACTGCAGCAGAGAAAGATCAACTCCCCCTATCCTATTAGACAGGGCTGTGATGTAGGGCAGAGCTGTTTTAATCTAAAGACTGAATGGAAAGAAATTCAAATCCTTCGATAAGTGAAACAGCTCTCATATATGTATTTCATGTATGGAATATGGAGTTTGTCTTGAGTTCATCATTAATATAACTTATTTTCTGTTTCAGTATGCCAATCTGTAACAACTCTTTGATTTTGTAATGAAAATTATATTATCATATATGACAGGCACCTACCTTGACTGTTTCAGTTTTACCAACTCCAGAATCTCCTTGGAGAACCACACCATTCCTCTGCTCTAAAATCTTTATCAAATGATAAATAGAAAAATCAATTCACAATTTCCCATCAATGCACACAATTCTACATGCAGGTATTTCACTAGTGTCTTATACCAGCAAGTTCTCCAAGAACTAGCTGCCCATGAACCTATTACCATTAGGCTACATTCACACAGACATTTGTATCTGACAGCAGCTAAATGCCAGTAAACTGCATTTGAAAACTTAAAAATATTTCCTGCAGATAGCTGCAGTTTGTAAATGAGTTTAGGTGCGTTTAGGTGTGTCAGCTTATTGAGGTGTTTTTTCCCAATGCCCCATTCTTGGGGGGATGGTATCATAGCTGCCAACTGTCCCTGATTTCAAGGGACTGTCCCTGATTTGGAGCAATGTCCCTCTGTCCCTCATTCCTCCTCATTTGTCCCTCATTTTGGTCTGATCTATATAGATGTATATAAAATGCACTTTTTAATCTATTAAAAAGTGTTTTCCAGCACGAAACCTTTCATCTGTCTCTAAATCGCTGCATTTGTAAATTCCAAAAGCCAATATAAAGAAATAGTAGTGGTAAAAAAAGCACTTGTGGGTTTAACCAAACTTGTTTTTTTTTTGTACAATTCTCCTTTAAGGGGGCGTGGCAAGGGGTGTGTCCTATGCCTGCATACTTTTGCTGATAGGTGTCCCTCTTTCCCATCTCAAAAAGTTGGGAGGTATGTGGTATACCCCAGGCACCTCCTCTTCCACTTTGTTGGTAGTTGGTAGTTTTTTGAGCAAGGAGATGGAGCTGTGCAATTGAAATGTAGTACAGGCATACCCCACTTTTAAGTACACAATGGGGTTTATTTACTAAAGCTGGAAAGTGTAAAATCAGGCTCACTTCTGCATAGAAACCAATGAGCTTCTAACCTCAGCTTGTTCAATTAAGTTTTGGTAATAAAACCTGGAAGCTCATTGGTTTCTATGCAGAAGTGAGCCTGATTTTGCACTTTCCAGCTTTAGCAAATAAGCCCCATTATGTACTTAAAAGTGGGGTAGCAATCACACTGGAACATGGAAAAAATAGTGCATGCACAAAACATGCTGCACCAAACTACATTGTACAGCGCAACAGTGCCATCTGGTTCCCACAAACGCACTGCGTTTGCAATCTGCATTTGGGGTGCCTTTAACTATGCACCGATACCCACATTCATAGGGCAGCGTGGTCACCTGAGGTGCGGGAAACATGCACAAAACGCACTTTTCCAGCACCCTGTTCTGGTGTGAACCAGCCTCGAAGCAGAGAGAATGGCAGATAAAGTGAAGATGGGTGCATCCCCTAATATCCCAACATCTAACTAGGGGATATTTTGTCCTGATGTGTGAGGAAATAAGAAACCTATTTCGATAAATTTTAAACTTAGAATGTCAGTGTCTACCTTTGAAAGCTTACTAACTATTGTTAGATCATGACTGCAAAGAATGAATACCAACATGAGGATAAAAACAAAAAAAAACAAAAAAAACACATGAGGATGTATGAGAACCAACATTTCAGGAAGAAAAGAGAAAGTGTGTCGTTTTCTGCTTCTACATGCACTGCAGCTATCTGCAGGTACGCTCAATGTATGTTTAGCTGCAGAAAGCCACAAATAGGACCGAAAAGTCAAACCTGGATGTAGCACTTTCCTTCTTTTCCTAAACGCACCTAAATCGTATGCAGCTAACAGTGCTAATCGCTATGTATGAATAACATGATTACTTTGCATTGTGTGAGTCCAGCTGCTTTTAGAAAAGTCTTCTAAACACAGTTAAACTTAGACACCCATGCAAATGCAGCCTAATATATGACAGCAAATAAGGAAGAGTAATCCATGGCAGCCTTTATGCATTGATTCCATTATTAGGCAAACCCTAAGCTACCAATAGCTGAACCCTGGTTGCTTTTGGCTGTTACACACCAGTGCTCCATGCACTATGGTCTTAAATACTGTAGGTCCATACTCTAGACTGTTTAATGAGAATATAGGATGTAACAAAGAAAATAATTCTCTGTGCAGTAATCAGATGTATGGACTGTAAGTAATAAATAGTGCATTGGTAAATTGCCACTGATAAAAGAATTAGTTGGAACAATTTGCATTTTGCTTATAAAATATGTATGATTTGTTATGCCGAAAAAGATAAATCCCGTGTTGTCATGTATGTATCCTCAGGATAAAAAAATATTGTGTTTTCACACTACTCAGCTACAAGCCAGCTGACAATAGGAATCATTTATCAATGTCCTTTTAGAACATGCTTCCTACATGACTCAACTTGGGGCATTTTTCCATTGCATTAATTTACATATCAATTAAAAGAAAAAAAAACAGCCAAAATGTCCTGCTAATATTTCAGAGTTAATATATGTCAAAACATATCTTTATTACATGAACTGATAGAAAAAGGATATTTGCATTTACAATCATCTGTTTGAAATTATTGTAGGAATCATTTTTTCCATAATATAAATTATTGTGGTTTAAAAAATATAATCAAAAATGTACAATCTGCTTATTGCATATCTAGATTAATGCTGTTCCTTAGTCTAAATAATGCCTAATAAAATATTTATTAATACAAGATGTTTCAAGTAAGATTTATAAACATTTACATATTTATTTAATATATGCACAATCATTTTAATATTGATATACGTAAGAGCCAGTATGGTATGTATGCAATATAATGATCAATGTTTCACATAAAAAAAAAAACATTGATATTTAATTGAGGCTAGGTGTATTTCTTTACAGTATACCACAACTTAGAATAGGCAAAAGTGGGAACAAACAGCGGACAAGAAAAGAAAAATATAATGCTAAAATAAAGGATGCAAATTACAGACATAGATTTAGCCTCATTATGGATATAGACAACTCAGAAAGGCAAGGGAAAAGCCTCAAGAATAAGATGTGATCAAAGTATTGATGCACATACAGTATGTACTTTTCAAGGCACCCATAGTATTTACCTGTGATATTTTAAGGAAGCATTTCTGTGTTACAGGATTCATAATGAACGGAGTTGTTGCTCCATAGAATTCACATCCATAAACATACTGAGCATCCAATATGTTCAGCTCCTGCCTTAGTGATCCATCTGCAATGAATACATTTTTAATTTATCAAAATACATTTTTTATTAACAATGTTATGTTATTAAAATTGCAAGATATAAACCAATACAGGAGCTTGGTTCACAACTATCACTTACCCCTGGCACTTATTGGCACCCTTACACTTAACCTCACCATCCCTTTAACATTACACTTCTTCTACACCTTAAAATAAATGATTAACACTAAACCTTACCTCAAAAGCTAAATACAAACCTCATGGTTTTAGGCCGAATTTACATTTGTTTTACATGCATTACTATTTACTATTATGAATTGTTAAAAAGCACACCAAAGATGCAGCAAGCTTTTTTTCATTGCACCACACCCATAACACATCAAAACACGTACAGTGGAACCTTGGATTACGAGTAACGCGGTCAACGAGCTTTTTGAAAGACGAGCAACTTTTTTTTTTTTAATTCTGACTTGGTTTGCGAGTGTTGTCTTGCAAAACAAGCAGAATTCAAGCTAATGGCCAGTGCAGTACCGCATTTGGCCAGAGGTGCAAGGGCGCCGGGGACACTCGGAACGGTTAGGAGCCATTCGAAGCTGCTCGGAATGACTCGGAAATACTAGGTAACACTCGGAAATACTTTGTTCCCGAGGCTTTCCGAGTTCAGACGAGCTGTCCCCAAGTATCTCCGAGGCTATCCGACGCCCCCCACCTCTGGTCACATGCGGTATTGCATGTAATAGAAGTCAATGCGGAACAAATTATCTTTGTTTCCATTGACTTCTATGGGGAAACTCGCTTTGAAATGCGAGTGCTTTGGATTACAAGCATTCTCCTGGAACGGATTATGCTCGTAATCCAGGGTTCCACTGTACGTATGAATGCATCCTAACTCTTAAATCCTAACCTATCAGTTACCCTAGCCCTAACAGATAATCCTTAACCTAAACCTATTTCTAAAAATTCTCCCTTAAACTAAGGCTAACACTTAACATATATCTCCCCCTAAACTCCCTGTAAAACCTCAACTATGGGTGTTGTAACTGCCATAGTAGCCCACAAGGATGCTATAAGGGGTAAGGCAGGGGTGTCCAACCTGCAGCCCACGGGCAGCATGTGGACACCCCTGCAGCTATCAATGAGGCCCAACAGAAAATCCTAAAACATACTTAAAAATTTACATTTTTGAATTTTTTAGGAAAAATGCGTTTACACTTAACGAACACATGCCGCCAAAGAAAGATTTGCAGTGTCTCTTTACTTGACTTTTATAAGTTTTATCTTCCCAAAGAAATATATCCCACTCTTCACAATCATGCCTTACTCATGACATCAGTTTTCGTCAGCATCTATATTTGTGAGCAACTATTTTCAAGGATGAAGCAACTTACTGTTTTCTTTAAGATAAAACCTGGTCGCTTTTCTACAATCAAAATCTATAACTTCTCTGACTCTGTGTGAGAAAACAGTTTCCATGACATCACGAAGATACAGCACTTGCTGAAGAAGAAAAAAGTAAATTAGATAGTACAGTCTATATGTGACCATCGTTACATACACAATATTCTGCATACATGCAAACAGTAGCGCAGTTAAAATGTTTGTAAACCCTAACATTGATCTTCTCTTATCTGCTTCCTTTTTGTCTGTTAAATATACTATTAAGTGTTTTGTTAAATCTATTTAATAAGTGCACCTGTTGATCTTGATGTGTCTTTTGCCTGTGCTGAGTTATCAGTTATGATGTTCTCAGCAGTCTCTGTGGACTACAGAATTACATCCCTCTATGTTATGAAGAATATGAGAGGGGCAGGTTTCCATAGTTCTGCATTGTTTCTGTTGTTGTCATGTTAGATCTGGAATTGTGTTACTTGAAGAATCTTCAAGGTGAAAATAAAGGTAACAAAGCTTAAAAAATCTAACTAGAAAACGAATTTGGCTAACACATCTAAGGACTGGTAAGTGGAAATATATTATATTTTTGTCTTTGAAATTAGACCCCCCTCAAAGTTACTGAGCCAAATGCCAACTAGTAGGTTAGGCTTTCTGAAAATACTACACAGCTAATGATACTAAACGAATTACTTTACAAATAGACAGTTCTTTCCTGTATGCCTCTTACATTTCTTTCTGTAGTCAGGTGCTGGGTTACATCAACATGGACATGGCAACATTGCCCTTTATTCTTTTCTCCCTCTACTGAGATACTGATGTTATGCTGCAGCATCCTCCTCAGCAGCCAGCGGTGGGAGAGCTAAATCCAAGCATGCCCGTAGACTTCTATGTAGATCACTGAGAATCCTGAGAGTTGTAGTTTGAGACAGGAGCCCTATAATGCTTACACTATAATGCTTACACCTCAGATCCCAATAGGCACTGTCCAGTAGGAGGAATGCGGCGATGATTTTTATCAAACTTCCCTGGAAAGTACCGGGACCAAGAGAGTTAGAGAGAGAGCACCTCTGACTGAATATTTGTCACACTTGTTTAATAATAATAAAAAGGTAAACAGAGTAAGTGTAGTCAATACACAGCCAGAGTTCAGTAACCAGATCGGGTAGTCAGCCAATGCCAATGTCAGAGAGCCAGAGATCAACGTAGTAGTAAGGAGAAAGTCTCTGAGATGTGACCAAAGGCGAAGGCAGAGATGAAGTGAGCTGGACGGCTTTAAGTAGCCAGGACTGACGAGCAGATCATCAACAGCTGAGTCACTGTGGAGAGAAAGGAGCTGGCAATTATCCGACAGCTGAGCGGCCAGCTCAGAGAAGGAAGGGCTGAGACCAGCCCTGACAGGAGATCCGAGACAGAGACTGGGAGTGAGGACAACCAGGGATAGTGCAGCACTGCCTACATCACAAAACCTGCACCGCTGCCACAGGGAGATTGGAGCATACACTCACTCACTGCTTCCCATTGCTGATCACTGGAGGCCTTCAGGGAGAGACCAAGGGGGCCCCCCTTCTACAGCAAGAGTACACAGCAGCTTCCCGTGGACTGGTGAGAGGGCTATTTGCACAATGTTGATACTGCTAGCAGAGCCTGGGCCACTGAGAGTAGGACACCCAATCAAAACCGCACCCATACTGCACTTTACAACACACTTATTCCAAACCTAGATTGCACCTATACTAACTCTATACCACATTATAGTGAACCGTTACTGTATCTGAACCGCATCTATCTTGCACCTGTGTCAAGACTATACCATACCTACACTGTACCTATACTGCATGCAGGTTAACTGGGACTGTCCTTAAATGTACCAACGTTTTTAAAGGGCCCCAACGATACAGCCAGATGAATGCCTCAAAGAACTACCCTTTGTTCCCCTGCCCCCTCCACTACCTTCCTTCTTTTCTTTTGGACTTTGCATACCCAGTTGGTCTAACACTAGCATTGCTGTCATAAATGGACTCTGGCAGTATAGTTCCAGCACTTGGTAGATTAAACTTTTCTACTGCCCACTGCTGCACTTGAGGTGGCCTTGCTACTGTTTATGCTGATCTGGATGCCAAATGCCCTCTTAAACCTAGTCCTTCCTGTTGCTCACTTTGTATGCTAACTTGTGTTATTACCATACTTAATCCATTTTATGTTTGCCTCATAAAGCAACCATATTGGGTGACAATATGTTACGTTTACCTTTACTATCTGGTTTGGTACCTATTGTATTTGATATAGCACTACTATTAGGTGCTAAGTATTACTTTTAATGATTTTCTGTGATATTGTATGTTTGCACTCTCAACCTGGTGTGTCAGAGGGGCTGAGGTTCTTGAGAGGGCCGAGGCAAAGAACAGAGGATCCATCCTATTCAGCAGCTCTTATGGGGGTAGCACTACATTTCAGGACAGAGACAGCTTTAGAGCAGCTTGAGTCTGTTAACCACTTGACGACCGCCTCACGCCGATTTACGTCGGCAAGGTGGCACGGACAGGCAAAATCACGTACATATACGTGATTTGCCTTCCGCGGGTGGGGGGTCCGATCGGACCCCCCCCGGTGCCCGAGGCGGTCGTCTTTTGTCCAGCGGCGATCAGAGGTGAGGGGGAGGCCATCCGTTCGTGGCCCCCCCCTCGCGATCGCCGCCGGCCAATCAGATCACTTCCTTTGCTGCTGTATGCTAAACAGCAGCAAAGGAAATGATGTCATCTCTCCTCGGCTCGGTATTCCGTTGCAGCGCCGAGGAGAGAAGACTTCACTGTGAGTGCACCAACACTACACAACACAGTAGAACATGCCAGGCACACAAAACACCCCGATCCCCCCCCCGATCGCCCCCCCCCTCCCTGTCACAAACTGACACCAGCAGTTTTTTTTTTTTTTTTTTCTGATTACTGCATTGGTGTCAGTTTGTGACAGTTACAGTGTTGGGACAGTGAATATTAGCCCCCTGTAGGTCTAGGATACCCCCCTAACCCCCCCCCCTAATAAAGTTTTAACCCCTTGATCACCCCCCGTCACCAGTGTCGCTAAGCGATCATTTTTCTGATCGCTGTATTAGTGTCGCTGGTGACGCTAGTTAGGGACCTAAATATTTAGGTTCGCCGTCAGCGTTTTATAGCGACAGGGACCCCCATATACTACCTAATAAATGTTTTAACCCCTTGATGGCCCCCTAGTTAACCCTTTCACCACTGATCACCGTATAAGTGTTACGGGTGACGCTGGTTAGTTTGTTTATTTTTTTTAGTGTCAGGGCACCCGCCGTTTATTACCGAATAAAGGTTTAGCCCCCTGATCGCCCGGCGGTGATATGCGTCGCCCCAGGCAGCGTCAGATTAGCGCCAGTACCGCTAACACCCACGCACGCAGCATAGGCCTCCCTTAGTGGTATAGTATCTGATCAGATCAATATCTGATCCGATCAGATCTATACTAGCGTCCCCAGCAGTTTAGGGTTCCCAAAAACACAGTGTTAGCGGGATCAGCCCAGATACCTGCTAGCACCTGCGTTTTGCCCCTCCGCCCGGCCCACCCAAGTGCAGTATCGATCGATCACTGTCACTTACAAAACACTAAACGCATAACTGCAGCGTTCGCAGAGTCAGGCCTGATCCCTGCGATCGCTAACATTTTTTTGGTAGCATTTTGGTGAACTGGCAAGCACCATCCCCAGGCAGCGTCAGGTTAGCGCCAGTAGCGCTAACACCCACGCACGCACCATACACCTCCCTTAGTGGTATAGTATCTGATCGGTTCAATATCTGATCCGATCAGATCTATACTAGCGTCCCCAGCAGTTTAGGGTTCCCAAAAACGCAGTGTTAGCGGGATCAGCCCAGATACCTGCTAGCACCTGCGTTTTGCCCCTCCGCCCGGCCCAGCCCAGCCCACCCAAGTGCAGTATCGATCGATCACTGACACTTACAAAACACTAAATGCATAACTGCAGCGTTCGCAGAGTCAGGCCTGATCCCTGCGATCTCTAACAGTTTTTTTGGTAGTATTTTGGTGAACTGGCAAGCACCAGCCCCAAGCAGCGTCAGATTAGCGCCAGTACCGCTAACACCCACGCACGCACCGTACACCTCCCTTAGTGGTATAGTATCTGAACGGATCAATATCTGATCTGATCAGATCTATACTGGCGTCCCCAGCAGTTTAGGGTTCCCAAAAACACAGTGTTAGCGGGATCAGCCCAGATACCTGCTAGCACCTGCATTTTGCCCCTCCGCCCGGCCCAGCCCACCCAAGTGCAGTATCGATCGACCACTGTCACTTACAAAACACTAAACGCATAACTGCAGTGTTCGCAGAGTCAGGCCTGATCCCTGCGATCGCTAACAGTTTTTTTGGTAGCTTTTTATTGAACTGGCAAGCGCCAGCGGCCTAGTACACCCTGGTCGTAGTCAAACCAGCACTGCACTAACACTTGGTGACGTGGCGAGTCCCATAAGTGCAGTTCAAGCTGGTGAGGTGGCAAGCACAAGTAGTGTCCGCTGCCACCAAGAAGACAAACACAGGCCCGTCGTGCCCATAATGCCCTTCCTGCTGCATTCGCCAATCCTAATTGGGGACCCACCACTTCTGCAGCGCCCGTACTTCCCCCATTCACATCCCCAACCAAATGCAGTCGGCTGCATGAGAGGCATTTTCTTTATGTCCTCCCGAGTACCCCTACCCAACGAACCCCCCCAAAAAAGATGTCGTGTCTGCAGCAAGCGCGGATATAGGCGTGACGCCCGCTATTATTGTCCCTCCTGTCCTGACAATCCTGGTCTTTACATTGGTGAATGTTTTGAACGCTACCATTCATTAGTTGAGTATTAGCGTAGGGTACAGCATTGCACAGACTAGGCACACTTTCACAGGGTCTCCCAAGATGCCATCGCATTTTGAAAGACCCGAACCTGGAACCGGTTACCGTTATAAAAGTTAGTTACAAAAAAAGGGTAAAAAAAAAAAAAAATATATATAAAATAAAAAAAAATAGTTGTCGTTTTATTGTTCTCTCTCTCTCTATTCTCTCTCTCTTGTTCTGCTCTTTTTTACTGTATTCTATTCTGCAATGTTTTATTGTTATTATGTTTTATCATGTTTGCTTTTCAGGTATGCAATTTTTTATACTTTACCGTTTACTGTGCTTTATTGTTAACCATTTTTTTGTCTTCAGGTAAGCCATTCACGACTTTGAATGGTTATACCAGAATGATGCCTGCAGGTTTAGGTATCATCTTGGTATCATTCTTTTCAGCCAGCGGTCGGCTTTCATGTAAAAGCAATCCTAGTGGCTAATTAGCCTCTAGACTGCTTTTACAAGCCGTGGGAGGGAATGCCCCCCCCACCGTCTTCCGTGTTTTTCTCTGGCTCTCCTGTCTCAACAGGGAACCTGAGAATGCAGCCGGTGATTCAGCCAGCTGACCATAGAGCTGATCAGAGACCAGAGTGGCTCCAAACATCTCTATGGCCTAAGAAACCGGAAGCTACGAGCATTTTATGACTTAGATTTCGCCAGATGTAAATAGCGCCATTGGGAAATTGGGGAAGCATTTTATCACACCGATCTTGGTGTCATCAGATGCTTTGAGGGCAGAGGAGAGATCTAGGGTCTAATAGACCCCAATTTTTTCAAAAAAGAGTACCTGTCACTACCTATTGCTATCATAGGGGATATTTACATTCCCCGAGATAACAATAAAAATGATTAAAAAAAAAAAAAAATGAAAGGAACAGTTTAAAAATAAGATAAAAAAGCAAAAAAATAATAAAGAAAAAAAAAAAAAAAAGCACCCCTGTCGCCCCCTGCTCTCGTGCTAAGGCGAACGCAAGCGGCGGTCTGTCATCAAACGTAAACAGCAATTGCACCATGCATGTGAGGTATCGCCGCGAAGGTCAGATCGAGGGCAGTAATTTTTGCAGTAGACCTCCTCTGTAAATCTAAAGTGGTAACCTGTAAAGGCTTTTAAAGGCTTTTAAAAATGTATTTATTTTGTTGCCACTGCACGTTTGTGCGCAATTTTAAAGCATATCATGTTTGGTATCCATGTACTCGGCCTAAGATCATCTTTTTTATTTCATCAAACATTTGGGCAATATAGTGTGTTTTAGTGCATTAAAATTTAAAAAAGTGTGTTTTTTCCCCAAAAAATGCTTTGAAAAATCGCTGCGCAAATACTGTGTGAAAAAAAAAATGAAACACCCACCATTTTAATCTGTAGGGCATTTGCTTTAAAAAAATATATAATGTTTGGGGGTTCAAAGTAATTTTTTTGCAAAAAAAAATAAGTTTTTCATGTAAACAAAAAGTGTCAGAAAGGGCTTTGTCTTCAAGTGGTTAGAAGAGTTGGTGATGTGTGACATAAGCTTCTAAATGTTGTGCATAAAATGCCAGGACAGTTCAAAACCCCCCCAAATGACCCCATTTTGGAAAGTAGACACCCCAAGCTATTTGCTGAGAGGCATGTCGAGTCCATGGAATATTTTATATTGCGACACAAGTTGCGGGAAAGAGACAAATTTTTTTTTTTTTTGCACAAAGTTGTCACTAAATGATATATTGCTCAAACATGCCATGGGAATATGTGAAATTACACCCCAAAATACATTCTGCTGCTTCTCCTGAGTACGGGGATACCACATATGTGAGACTTTTTGGGAGCCTAGCCGCGTATGGGACCCCGAAAACCAAGCACCGCCTTCAGGCTTTCTAAGGGCGTGAATTTTTGATTTCACTCTTCACTGCCTATCACAGTTTCGGAGGCCATGGAAAGCCCAGGTGGCACAAAACCCCCCCAAATGACCCCATTTTGGAAAGTAGACACCCCAAGCTATTTGCTGAGAGGTATAGTGAGTATTTTGCAGACCTCACTTTTTGTCACAAAGTTTTGAAAATTGAAAAAAGAAAAAAAAAAAAGTTTTTTCTTGTCTTTCTTAATTTTCAAAAACAAATGAGAGCTGCAAAATACTCACCATGCCTCTCAGCAAATAGCTTGGGGTGTCTACTTTCCAAAACGGGGTCATTTGGGGGTTTTTGTGCCACCTTGGCATTCCATGGCCTCCGAAACTGTGATAGGCAGTGAAGAGTGAAATCAAAAATTTTCACCCTTAGAAATCCTGAAGGCGGTGCTTGGTTTTCGGGGCCCCGTACGCGGCTAGGCTCCCAAAAAGTCCCACACATGTGGTATCCCCATACTCAGGAGAAGCAGCTAAATGTATTTTGGGGTGCAATTCCACATATGCCCATGGCCTGTGTGAGCAATATATCATTTAGTGATAACTTTGTGCAAAAAAAAAAAAAAAGTGTCACTTTCCCGCAACTTGTGTCAAAATATAAAATATGCCTCTCAGCAAATAGCTTGGGGTGTCTACTTTCCAAAATGGGGTCATTTGGGGGGGTTTTGTGCCACCTGGGCATTCCATGGCCTCCGAAACTGCGATAGGCAGTGAAGAGTGAAATCAAAAATTTACACCCTTAGAAATCCTGAAGGCGGTGCTTGGTTTTCGGGGCCCCGTACGCGGCTAAGCTCCCAAAAAGTCCCACACATGTGGTATCCCCATACTCAGGAGAAGCAGCTGAATGTATTTTGGGGTGCAATTCCACATAGGCCCATGGCCTGTGTGAGCAATATATCATTTAGTGACAACTTTTTGTAAATATTTTTTTTTTTTGTCATTATTCAATCACTTGGGACAAAAAAAATAAATATTCAATGGGTTCAACATGCCTCTCAGCAATTTCCTTGGGGTGTCTACTTTCCAAAATGGGGTCATTTGGGGGGGGTTTGTACTGCCCTGCCATTTTAGCACCTCAAGAAATGACATAGGCAGTCATAAACTAAAAGCTGTGTAAATTACAGAAAATGTACCCTAGTTTGTAGACGCTATAACTTTTGCGCAAACCAATAAATATATGCTTATTGACATTTTTTTTACCAAAGACATGTGGCCGAATACATTTTGGCCTAAATGTATGACTAAAATTTAGTTTATTGGATTTTATTTATAACAAAAAGTAGAAAATATCATTTTTTTTCAAAATTTTCGGTCTTTTTCCGTTTATAGCGCAAAAAATAAAAACTGCAGAGGTGATCAAATACCATCAAAAGAAAGCTCTATTTGTGGGAAGAAAAGGACGCAAATTTCGTTTGGGTACAGCATTGCATTACCGTGCAATTAGCAGTTAAAGCGACGCAGTGCCAAATTGGAAAAAGACCTCTGGTCCTTAGGCAGCATAATGGTCCGGGGCTCAAGTGGTTAACTTGGTACTGTACGTGTTGTCATAAACAGTGAGTTTTTTTTAGTAAAGTGCATCTCAAGCTAAAATTTTCTTTTATTTTGAATAGAGGGAGAAAGATTAGAACTTCTTTAATTTTAATTCATTGTTGTCTTGGACCGTCATTTAGAGAATTTCCCCTCATCTGGGTGGTCAACTGAAGAGAAAGAAAGAAAGGAAATCTTCACAATGATAGAGACAAAATTTTCAATATAATGTGGTAGAGTTAAAAGCTTTGTCAGGTATAAAATTGCTATATGCATCATCTTTGAGGAGATTTTCAATCATTTCTTTTGTGGTCGACCAAACATAAGCAAATGAGAGTCTTTCTATAGCTGGGAAAAACATAAAGAGCACTGATAGAGGTTCCGTTTTCTACCCTATCCAAAGAAAAAAACACTCAGTGGGTACATTTCTTTTAGATGATCACTGCCTATCTACTTTTCATCTGGGCATCAAAAGCCTGAATCAGATTTTGCCGACTGATGAATCTTGTTATTGTAATAAGACGCGATGAGCATTTTTGGCATAATAAACACAGAAAACATCCCCTCCCCCCCAAAAAAGGGGGAAAGCCAACGCTATAATATTGAGGTCTTTCAGGTATAGAGTCACCAAAGTGGATGGTATGCCAAGGAAATATCCATGGAGACTCGACTACTAGCAGTAACAAACAGACACTTGATCAGCGCAAAGAACCAAACATTCACTTATTAACCTCTACTGGCTTGGTGAAATTCTAGTATGGATAGGCAAATCAGACAGTCCTAGAACTATAATGCCACGTACACACGGTCGGACTTGCCAACGGGATAACCTCCGTCGGCATTTCCGACAGAAAAATTTAAAACATGTTCTCTATCTAAGTCCGTCGGAAAAGCCGACAGAAAAAGTCTGATGGGGCATACACACGGTTGGAATATCCGACCAAAAGCTCCCATCGGACTTTTTCTGTCAGAAATTCTGACCATGCATTACACACTTAGACCCATAAAAGATAGGATGAGAATAAAATCAATGCTACAATACCAGCATGCAGTCTGTAGAAAGTTCAATGTCTCCATACTAGACTTTCACCAAGCCAGTAGAGGTTAATTAGTGAATGTTTGGTTCTTTGCACTGATCAACTGTCTGAGTATTTTTGGCAAAGTGCTAATATTTTCCTATGGTAGAATTTTGAGTAGTCTAAACATGCTGCCCCTTCCCACTTGCATTGACCTAAACATGCATATTCAGACAAGTAGTGCACACTTGTTTATGTCTTGTTTATAAGCAATTATATCTGGAAGTTGAATCATGCCTGTATTTCTTAGCACAATTTAGGATCCCTGGCATGCCTCACGGAAACTATACAAATCCCAGTATATGCTAGTAAAGCAGCAATACCAAACATAGCTTATGACAGTTGGCAATAATTCTTCATGTGCATGAGCACCTGAGGTACTTATTGCTGTGCTAAGGGGTTTTGCAACCTTATTCAGTGATTGTTTCCTTCACTACACAGACAACCGTAAGATTGCTTCAAAGAATATGCACTGCATCTAAACACCTGTCATGTCAGGGAGTAAATCACAGCAGGTCTCATTGGAGCCAAAAACTTAACCAACCTGTTCAGATCTCACCCCAGCCATTATATTTGTAAGGATCTGCCAGTTTACTGAGTGTAGGTAGTAGATATACTGTCAAGATAAGTTATTTTAAGTAGCAACAGTTAATTAAAAATCCACATAGGGTATATCACAGAGAAGTGGGACCATTCCTAACATAAGTTAACAGATGGTTCACGTTAATCATGTGCTTTTTGTTTTTTTTTTGGAGAAGTTTAGCTACCCAAGGGATAGTGAAAGATGTCAACAATAACAGCATCTGTTATATAAGACACGATTTATTCGGCAGATTAAAAAAACTATTTTGGATTCTTAAAATAAATATATGGCACTGTCTTAAAACCATGATCTAAAATACATTTGTTTTACTGACCTGTGCAGATAAAATTAGTCTGCTTATTATGTACTCTGGTTTACATGGATTAATACAATTAATAATACAGTAAATATCGTAATGTTTGTAACTAAATATCTTTTAGAAAGACCTGCTGGGGAAGATACACCTCAATTCTCAGCCCTGTGACCATAGGACAATAATTCAGAAGAGAAGTTCTCACTGGGACTTAAAGACATGGACAGAAGAAATAATAACAGGATAACTGAGAAGAATCCTTCAACGTTGTACTGAGAAATTGTGTTTTCTTGCAGTCTATGTAGTCATAGGAGAGATTTACCATTAATTTCAGTGCCAATAGGGACACATTTGATGGAGGGGAGATTATGATGTGGGGTTGTTTTTCAGGGGTTGAGCTTGGCCCCTTAGTTCCAGTGAAGGGAACTCTTAAGGTGTCAGCATATGAAGACATTTTGGACAATTTAATGCTCCCAACTTTATGGGAACAGTTTGGGGATGGCCCCTTCCTGTTCCAACATGACTGCGCACCAGTGCACAAAGCTAAGTCTATAAAGACATGGATGAGCGAGTTTGGGGTGGAGGCACTTGACTGGCCTGCACAGAGTCCTGACCTCAACCCAATAGAACACCTTTGGAGTGAATTAGAGCAGAGACTGCGAGCCAGGCCTTCTCGTCCACATCAGTGCCTGACCTCACAAATGCGCTTCTGGAAGAATGGTCAAACATTCCCATAGACACACTCCTAAACCTTGTGGACAGCCTTCCCAGAAGAGTTGAAGCTGTTAAAGCTGCAAAGGGTGGGCCAACTCAATATTGAACCCTACAGACTAAGACTGGGATGCCATTAAAGTTCATGTGTGTGTAAAGGCAGGCGTCCCAATACTTTTGGTAATATAGTGTATAGACCCCCTATTAATGGTAGGTTGTGCAAGCATTTTGTAAACATTATTGCTGGCTCAAAAGGCACATATTAACTATCTAGGTAAAAACTTTGTGCTGGCCTCTGGCTAAACTTGCTTCTCCCACCTCTGATTTTCAGATGACCATCCCCTTTTAGGGGTTGAAACACTAATGCCCCGTACACAGGATCGGACATTGATTGGACATTCCGACAACAAAATCCATGGATTTTTTCCAACGCATGTTGTCTCAAACTTGTTTTGCATACACACGGTCACACAAAGTTGTCGGAAAATCCGATCGTTCTGAACGCGGTGACGTAAAACACGTACGTTGGGCATATAAACGGGGCAGTAGCCAATAGCTTTCCTCTCTTCATTTATTCAGAGCATGCGTGGCACTTTTTGTGTCAGATTTGTGTACACACGATCGGAATTTCCGACAACGGATTTTGTTGTTGGAAGATTTTATAGCAAGCTCTCAAACTTTGTGTGTCAGAAATTCCTATGGAAAATGTGTGATGGAGCCTACACAAGGTCGGAATTTTCTGACAACAAGGTCCTATCACACATTTTCCATCGGAAAATCCTATCGTGTGTACAGGGCATTACTCATTAGTGCCGTTAGTATACCATGATTATATTTTCCAGCTTCAGCCCCTGAGCTTGGGATACTGGCTCTTCCATATTCTTCCAGTGCCCTCTTGAAGAGATAGTGGAAAGCTTCATTGCCAATGTAGAATATTTTTTTAGGAGTCGAGATTGTGCCTTACGATCTTGTCTGAACTCAGAGATAGCACTTTCAAAGTCTCGTGTCCACAGGTAAAGCAGACCAAGTACTGCTACTTGTGTGGGATACTGGAAAAAAAACATAATAAGGTCAGAATTTGCTACGTTTTGCTAAGATGGTGCTTCATATTCTTAGGCATTTGTCATTTCATTTTAATTGTGTTACTTATTTATATAGCATTTACTCTTTACAAAGCACATTTAATTATTCATATCAATCCATGCCTCTGAAAAAGCTTATTGTCTAATGCCCCTGCTATGACGATACGCATGAGGACACAGTAGAAAGAATTTATTTGAAGAAGAAAACTAGAGTGGTTAATTTGAGATTGATCCCTTTATTCTACCACTATCGTTTTTACAATTTAGAAAGAAGCTGTACAACACAGAAGAAACCCATTCAAACAAGGGTTCGAAATGCAATGTCCGGGTTCTTAATGGGCCTCAAACGTAGGGCCAATACTGCAAGAGTGCTTCCATTTTGTAAATAAGTGTTTTCATATTAAATTGCAGAAAATCTAAGACAACTACCTAACTTTCTTGAAAAAGGAAAAAAAGTTTACATATTCCCGACATAGGGAGAAGAATTTTACATATGTGTGTGACTATTCCTACACATAAACATGTTAAAGCTGTCTGTAGTGGAGGTGGGCATGGCATGGCTTTCACTGACACGCAATGATCTTAAAGCAGATTATTCTTTAGGAGATCAGCTACTGCACATACTAGCAGCCCTTTCCAGGTTCATTAACTGGAACAAAATTATATTTAGAGATCTAAACATCTCTGCCATAACGTGACATAAAAAAAATTGGTTTAGATTTGATCTTGGATTTTCTTTATTAAATTAAATTTTTTTTGGATGTGTGGACTCAAATGACAACAGCATTTTATTTTTAATGAAAGTGAGAGGTATGTGTTAGTGCAGTTAAATGTCAGCGATAAAATAACAATGGTACTTGCATATACTGTCTCACTAAACTGCTGTCAGTATATGAGATAAATAGGCCGATCTTATAGTGCAGCACAGAAGATCACTGAGGGGCCAATCTGAGTTCACATTCCCCTCCTGTTTCATGGAATAAAACACCCTGCCATACGGTTCTGGTTTCTAATTACAGGTGTGTTTAATATTATCAGGCTCAACATGGCATGAATCATTCATTTCTAGTACCTTCTGTGCCCATTCATCTATAGCCACTCCTTGATTAATGTCTTCAATTACTTTGAAGATTCTGTTGTTCAGTGAACTACGCACATTACTGTGAAGTTTACTGAGCCAAGCTCCTAAACCAGGGCCAATGGCAACCTGCAGATTCAAAAAGGAAAAACCATTATTGTATTCATTTAATACAGTTGCTCAGCAAACAGGAGGAAATTGTACTTTAGCATTTTTTTAGCATACACATAACAGATCATTCATGAAAAATGCAGAAAAACAGGTTTTAGGGTTACAGTAGACTAGTATAGATGACTCGTGATATGACTACCTGTTCATCCAGTTGTAGACTTTCACCAGCTTGTCCTGTGACTGAAACTGCATTTATTTTCTTATTCAGTTCTTTAAACGTAACTGGTTGATTTCTTTCATGAGATAAACCTGCCTGAGGGAAAAATCCACACAAACAATTGAAATCTAGTATAGGTAAGCACACAGAAAAAAAACTGTCACTGATTGAGATGCTCACTGAATGACACCACTTTAAAACATTGTTTCAGTAATAACATTTCATCACATTTTATACTCAAACTTTTATATTTTCACCCAAAAGGGAAGGTCCACTTGTTTGCATCCTCCCCCCTCCACTGCCACATTTGGCACTTTTTTTGGTGGGAGCGGGGGAGCAGGCACCTGGTTTTGATAGGTTCCTGCTCCCACTTCCGGTCAGATGCGCTGTGACAATCTGAGCCCCCCTTCTTCCCCTGAAGCCTTCTGGGACACATCACAGGTCCCAGAATACTACAGGACCATTCACAAAGTGCAGCGTGGCTTGCGCATGTGCAGTAAGAAACCGGCTATGAAGCCGCAAGGCTTCACTGCCGGTTTCCCTTAGTTACGATGCCAGCGCCTGCACCTGAAGCCGATTGAATAATTGACTGGAGTGAGGCTGGATCCCTGGACAGGTAAGTGTCCTTATATAAAAAGTCAGCAGCTACAGTATTTGTAGCTGCTGACTTTTCATTTTTTGGGGGAGTCTGGAGTTCCTTTTTAATAACACCTGTTGTTTCTGTCTGTATTGTCTTTGGAGACATTTCCCATGACTTCCTCTCTGTCTGCCAATTAGGGACTCGGATAGCAATAAAAACCTGGCAAACGCTCTGACGCTCTATCAGAAACAAAATAAAACCTTTAGGCTAATGGCGTGTACACACGGGCGGACTTTTCAGCATCAAACGTCCGATGGTCTTTCCGACGGACTTTCAACAGAGTTACGACGGACTTTCGGACGACCGGACTTGCCCACACATGAACTGACTAAAGTCAGTTCGAAAGTCCGTTGGACTGAACGTGATGACGTACAAAGGGACTAGAATAAGGAAGTTCAGCCAGTAGCCAATGGCTGCCCTTGTGTCCTTTTTTGTCCGTCGGACTAGCATACAGATGAACTGATTTTTCGAGCGGACTCGGAAAGATTTGAAACATGTTCCAAATCTAAAGTCCGTCTGATTTTCAACAGAAAAAGGCCACACACGGTCGGATTGTCCAATGGATTAGTTCCGTCAGACCAGTCCGGTCGAAAAGTCCGCCCGTGTGTACACAGCATGAGTTGACCTTTTATAATTGTCTGAACATTCTATAGAAAGTACTTACAGATTTTAGAGATCTTTGAAAAATACTTTCAGTATCAGTGACATGTGTCATACTTCGCTGTCCCAAAGACAACCATCCTTCATTTCCAGATCTCACACTAAGAAAGTCAAGAATGGGACCTGCCACCTCAGCTGCCTCTTCCTCAGAGCTCACACTTTCTTCTTCCTCAACTTCCTCCACCTCTATAGACAAAATGCCACCGAACATTGACCTGTACAATTATATGTTAATAAACAAAACAAAGAACATTCATTTTGTTTAATAAAAAAATAATATAATGCCACAAATCCATGCCCTAGGCTAGGAGATCCTACATACCATTAAATGCTTTTATGTACATTGCTTTACATTGTGAAAAATATTTCATTTTCAAATGAAATTCTCTGGACACCTTCCAAAAATGATTTATGTACAGTGCAGAGGTATCTTAAAGATCCCCCAAATCAAATAGACGGGTTGAGAGACAAATGATTTGTAAAAGGCATCATATAAGTAACAAAACTGGCAGGCCTACATTTGCTACCTGAACAATGTACCACCAGTTGGACGGGAATGATTTAGATGAATAATAGGATAACAAAGAAAATCTTCATAATCCTCATGGTGAGACTGCATGACAGGCATTCCTCAGTTAATTCTATAAGTACTTTGGATTACACAGAGTCAAGAGCTAACAAGATCTTACCATTTTATACCCTTTTGGATTCACTGACTTCTACACTAACATCCTTTGTTTAATATAAAACATTTGTTTACAAGCTTGTGTTAATCACTGCAAACTAATGAGTTTTCCATAGATCCTAATAGGAACAAATGTAGGGGTACTGGGAACCCTCTTTGTTCCACAGAACCTAAAAAGAGTTTAGGGTTACTAGTAACGATTTCTCACAACACATTGCCAGAATACAAATTTCCCACATCTTAACCCTAAGGAGGATTGACAAACAATCATGTGTACTATAGATTATAAGCATTTACTACTCTGACCGATGCTTTTGCCAAGGGCGAGATGAATATTTATAATGCTGCTGCAGAATCTAAGGTCGTTCTGTAGGGCACTTTCTAAATGTAGATTTACCCCCTTGCTGGTCTGACCCGTACTAGGTTTATAACACAAAGGATAGTACAATCTTTATGATTATTTACGTGTTTTATGAAAATCTGAGGATCATGAGAGTGGAAATTTTTATTTTACAGGCCAGAATTATGCTAGATAAGGTTTAGAATACACCACCACCTGTTAACTTCCTTTTACACGTCTCTTTGCTACACAACCATTATCAGTGCAGTTTTTGGTTTGTACAGACTACACTGGTCATGTGATAAGGGTGGAAAGAGAAATTATAACAATTCTTTGATATAAAGATACTGTATATGGGTCTAGGATTTGCATATTTTGGTGGTTTTCTGTTCAAAGAATAAATATCTTTGTTAGGGGCTGTTGGAAGGTGCAACATCGTTAAGATCAGACATTTATACATTTTTACTCTCTGGTTATCACAGGGCCTTATGGCACGCTAGAGGTCATCTTGAAGCACCAGGCAAATCAGTTTACACAGCAGGGTGTTTGTAACAAGTGGCAAATGGGAATTAATCTCCTGAAGGATGCTCTCACATAGGCCTCCTGATGTGATGTATGGGGGGGGGGGGGGGTAGAGGAGCATCATCTTTGACCTCCTGGTGCGGCTTGCAACAACATCAAAGGAACAAGATGTGGACTGGAATGTTGACCTGGGTCAGGGCAGTTCTTCACAGAGTAATGCTGCCCCCTTGTGGAAGAAAGCAACATACTTCCTGGAGGATGTTTGGGGTAATAACATACTTCCTGGTTATTAGGAAGGACAGCCCCTTATAACTTCTCATTGGACCGAGGACTACACGGGCGGGCAGAGGGTGTTTGTGTGGGTTGTGTCTGTGAGTGCTTTAAAATGTGGGAGCCAAGAATGAAGACCCCCCTCTTTCTCAATGAGCCCAGCTGAGAGACACAGAACACTGAGGAAGGACTTACAAAGCTATTTTATTTTATATGCTATGTATTGTTATTTTAATTTTCTATGTTAGTATTTCTAGTTTCTTTGCAAATAAATAAGACCTTTGTTTCTTTGAGCATTGTGTTTATTTTTATAGCTAACATTGTTATTGTATCATCACCATTAATATCATTAGAGCTTTGATAGACTAGCTCAGTGATGGCGAACCTTGGCACCCCAGATGTTTTGGAACTACATTTCCCATGATGCTCCACTACACTGCAGAGTGCCTGAGCATCATGGGAAATGTAGTTCCAAAACATCTGTTGTGCCAAGGTTTGCTATCACTGGACTAGCTAATCATAGGAACAGACAAGATAATACATATTGATATGTAGAAAAGTTGAGCTGGCTCAGCGTAAAACTAGTAGATGGTACCTGTTTTAAGGTAGATCTGCTTATTAGCTATTGCTCTCCAATGTAAAAACAATAACTGAATCTATGATAACAGCCCATATATAAATTATTGCCATTGCTGATGAGACTTCCAGTG